>NW_016690186.1:2596194-2787320 GCF_001604755.1 Lepidothrix coronata | reverse complement strand
CTGGAATTCCTTTGTGCTGCTCTTCTGGTGCTCTCCCGCTAATCTGTGATCCCTCTCCAGGCTCTGTGCATCTTCTGCGGGCACTGACATCAAACTGCCAGGAATGGGATGAACTGAGGTTCCCCTTCCTTGGCAACTTTAGTTAAAACCCTCTTCACAACTTGTACTACGACTGAAGATTTACCTTTTCTGGCAGATAATGATTCAGTGAAATTCACACTTGTCTTATTTCCACAGCATGTTAAGTAATACCTAATCAAATAATATAGTCATCATTTCTTCAGTATATTTCCTAGAGTACTTTGACTGCAAGTTAAAGGTTTTATAACCAATTTTATTTACCTCCTCCGATGTAATAATCTGAGTCAAATAAAGTCTCCAAGAGTATAAGTACTGAATCTAGCCATTTCATGAGTAGCTGAAAGTCTGAGAGTCTGACCGAGGTTCCTCAAGCTGTTATTATCTGCCATTTATTGCAGAGAATAAGTACAGTTTAAATAGTTGCAATATATGATCACCTAACTAATAGCAGTAGAGGATATTGCTGCAAACAGATAGATCTTAGTAAAATGTAGTCTAATTACATAGTTCTATAATTACTACATATTGCACTCCCAGAATGATGGAAGAGACATGTTGCTTGGAAGTATGTATTTAGAGATTGTGATATATTTCTAAATCAAATGTCATTGGATAAAAGTATGTATTAAATATAACAAAAAAAAAAAAAATTAAATAGGTTCTGTTTTCTCTAGAAACTTTGAGGAAGTCATCTCTGTTCTCCAAACAAGAGAAAGTTATGTGGGAGAAAAACTGTGGAATTTATTACACTGTAACTATTTTTACCCGTGAATTCAATGAACATGTCATCATAGTGATAGTGTGTGAAGTTTATAGGGTTTATCATAGGGAAATGACAAAAATTTTTTTTCCTGCCTTTTGTTTCTAAAATGCAAATTATTGTACACCAAAGGAAAGGAACGTGTATCTCAAATTATTTTACTGTCTTTTTATAAATACCCATTTGAAAATGTATTATAAGCAAGCATTATAAGCAAGGAAACTGCCTTTAGTTTATTAGGGTTTTTGGGTGTGTTCAGGAAAAGCGATGCTGTGCACTATTTTAACAGAAACAGAGCTGCTTCACAAATGTCTGAAAGCATCACCAGCTTCTCCTTGGTAACAGAAACAATCAGCTTGCCTTTAAGTTTTGGCTTAAGAGCCTAGGTTAGAAAAGGGAAGCTTCGTTTTCTTGGTGACCCTAGATAAGAAATATGAGCTTCAAGGCACACTTTGGAGTCATAATAAAAATGGGTTCTAATGGATTATTGTGGAAAGTGAATTCTAAAATCATTGAAGAATTCCAGTGCTGCCAATGGCACTGTTGAATACAGGCTGAGTGATCTCTGACTTCAGTATCTCCTATGATCAGAAATGTGGCATGAAATAGTAAGCCAAAAAGGAGATTCCCCCTAATATTCATATGAAAATATACTTTATACTTTATTGACTGAAAGCAGCAGTAGATTTTTCATCTGTAAGTGCATAAAGCAGATTCAGGTCACAGAAACTGCTGGTTTTTTACAATAATTGGAGGGGACAGAAGTATCTAGAGACAAAAATTTTGCAATATGAATACTAGTGTGTCATGGGGTATCTATCATAGTAGTTAGGTTTGGCCGATAGAAAAGCACACACACACTCACACAGAGTTGAGACAAGAGTTGTCTGCTGCATCAGCGCAGCAGCATCCTTTATTGGGGCAGCTAACCCACACTTTCTCACACACTTTCTGTACATAACATAATTTCTACAAAAGACCAGCACTATGCCCCTGCACCATGAACACAGCCAACATTCTTGTCCTTATACATTTTATCCTCCCTAAACCTACTTATCACCTTTCCAGTTAATTCCCAGTTTCTCAAGGCTGCACTGTTCATGGGAATGGTTAATTAGCTGCTCTGCTCTCACGGGAACAGTCTTATGCCATTCAATATATTATGTTAGTCAACTTCTGGGGGCTTAACGGGCCTGCCGCTTCCCTCCACACTAGTGTAGTTAAATTCTAGCTGTTTCTTTCCACTGGATAGTGTTTTGTTTAATACAAATGGAATCAAAGAAAGGACAAACTCTTCAGTTCATAACATTAGAACTGATCCAAATCTATTATAATTGAGGGCAATATACCATATAGAGGTGACTGTGTTTTCTTACAGTTCTGTTATGAACTGTGTAAGCAGGAAAAGCCTTGTCAAAGGAAACAGGGCAATCAGGAAGAACAGACACCCTGG
This sequence comes from Lepidothrix coronata, assembly GCF_001604755.1. Taxonomy (NCBI): domain Eukaryota; kingdom Metazoa; phylum Chordata; class Aves; order Passeriformes; family Pipridae; genus Lepidothrix; species Lepidothrix coronata. The sequence goes on along the minus strand of NW_016690186.1, from coordinate 2,785,026 downwards.
TATTTTCAAAGAATCAAAAATCACTAGAATTGTGGTTTACAGAACTAAAATTCTGTCTTTTCAAACTAATTTCTTGTTTTTAGCTATAGATATTTGAGCAATTTAATAAATGCTGTGTCCAGGGGACAGATATGTGCAGTCTCATCTTGACTACATCGAGGGTCTGTTCGTATGTTTTGTGAAGAAGGTGTTATCTGTCTGGTAAACTGGATCTTCAATTATTTATTATTGGAAGTATGGAAAATAATTTGAATCCAGTTTATTAATTTCAGATTAATAGAATTGTGATGGAAATAACAGCTTCCCAAGTCATTGTTGCTCCCACTCTGTAACTAAGGCAGAAAGTGGGCACAAAGCTGTATCTGTTTAATCACACTGAAAGAAGGATGGAAGTGCTTACAGTGTTTACTGTGTTTACCATGGTTTTCCTCTCACTGCATGTCACCTGCTTGCATACTTTTGCACAGTTGCATTTCATCTTTCATTTTCACCCTTAGAAAAACCAAAAGATTTTTATTCCCCTGTTTTTATCCACCTATGATCCTTCTGAAATGGTTCCTTCACTGATTTCTAGTGCAAATTCATTACATCCACAGGAGGTATGTTACCCTCCCTTTTCTCCTAGCTAGTTCAGATCTTCCCAGTTGTTTTAATCGATTGACACTATAAAAAAAAACTCTTCATGTCATAACAAGTCAATTTAGAAGTGCTGACCAGTTAGTTAAATTTATCAACAATAGGAGTTATCCCATCAAATGTTCATTCTAACACCTTCCATTGTAAATTTCTTTATCATTACCAGCTTTGGTTAATCAAACTAAAATATTCCATATAGTGTTTCTTGTTGAAGATGATGTTTCTATTAAGTTTTGTAGAGGGATGGAAAAGAAAAACAATGTTTGATGTAGAGTTCCTGTAAAAAAGTATTATGATTATGTTGTTGATTGGTTCATGATCTATATTCAAGAGAAAAGTAACTACATTAGATTTAGTTATGGCAAAAAATTAGTCTTGTTTTCCTTATGTTCTGTTAAAAAAGATGTATGTTGCTTCTGTATTTAATTTAGAAGGAATCATCTGGATGTCCTCTTTTGAGTTTGTTTACTGATAAACTGGGACCAGACTGCATATACAGGATGGGTTGTGGAAGAAAATGAGGAATTTTGCAAGTTGCACACTGGTGTTGTCGAAATGTATGAATAAGAATTTAAAGAACAAGGGTGCCATATTCCTTATGCATCTCTTATGATGCAAGTATGAATAGCAGTATTGAGCTTTAAAGTACAGTGAAGATGAAAAATAGTAACAAGATTGCAGTGTAAATACTGAACTATAGTGATTAGCATGGAGAGTAGAGGTGTAATTAATATTTGAACATGTGATATGGAAAAGACAAAGTGAAAAGTGCCTGAAAACCACATACGACCAGTCCAAATATTTCCTGAACTGTTGGAAGTCAATGCAGAATTAAAGTAGATGGGGAAATGCCATATTGAAATAAACATAAATGAGGAAATTAAGAGCACGTAGTGTATCAGACAGTAGTGTTGGCCACCTCTCGTTGTTTTAAATTTTAAATACGCATATCTTACACATTAAATTAAAAATACACTATGTATTTTATGCCAATGCACCTTTGCATTTCATAGCTTGTAACTGAAAACTTGCAGAGGAAACAATTGCTGAATCAGTAAATGAGAAAAGTGTATCTGGTTGAAGCTCACACGTTTTCCTGCCTGAAGAAACATTGTTTGTTAACACCTCAGTGCCATTTTGAAAAGTATTTGACTGTCAATTTTGGAAGTTTATAAATATTTAGATATCTGAACTTACTCTCTTCACATCCTGTAGTTGTGATTTGCTGGAGAAAACAAGTGCCCAGTAGCCACACCACTTTGTTCTGAAGGGTTGACAGCTTCTATGAAATGAAGTTAAAACACGGTCTGAGTCTGCATCATAACCTTGTTGACATTCTGAAGCTAATTTAAATGTTTCATATTTGCCACACAAAGAGATTTCGTGGGGGCTGAGAAGAAAGGTTAGGTCTCTTACTGCTCAGCAACAGAACTCTACAATTCCATTTCATGAGGATGTTGGAAACACAAACTTTCTGTGATTAGCTATTGTACCTTTGCTAGAGGAGAACAAGAAAAAAAAGATCTGCTTTCTTATATGACAGATGATATTCTGAAATTTTTTCTTCTTAGATATCTAGTATGTTACTACTTTTTTCTTAAATTTTAAAATATTAAATAAGAAATACTATATTGAATTTTACAATATTAATCTAAAGCAACTTATAACTTACTGAATTTCTTGGGGGTTTTGTTTTGTTTTTAAATTAAGTACAGTCATTCAGAAAGACTGAACTTCTAAGTTCACTTCAAACCACCACAACTTCTAAGCTGAGATCCTTCTTAAGTAGAAGTGTTATATTCACTTTCAAAATGAAGTTCATGTTCAAATTCTGGAATACAACATTTAAATTGTGTTGTATTTTAAATAGAGCAGTTGAAGGATTTACTTTTTTTTTAATCCTGTGATAACTTAAGGGTTTTGACACTTTTTTTATGCTAATTGAGACAAATTCAGAATTTCAACTATTTGCACATTAAAATCTCAGTTTTGCAGACTAGACCAATCTAGTCTGTTAATATTGCTACCTAGGAAATACTCCAAAATTTGTTTTCCAAGGTTTGTTAAAATAAAGGTTCATTAATTCAAACACATCTTAAGACCCATGGGTTTTGCCTATTTTCTCCTGATTACCTTTTAAAACATTTTTTAACTGTTACTAATCTATTCCTACTAAATACATAGACTAATGTAGTCTCTACCTAAAAGCACATGCAAAGGGGTTTGTTTCTAGTCTAAATTTGATTATCTGCATAGATGTCTCAAGAGCAGTTCAGGACCACGACTCAGAAGACCAGGTTAGACGTCTGCATCACTGTGAGGTAAGCCCCAGGTCTCCTTAAAATACTAATTCTTGCCATTTACTGTAAGGATAGTTTAGAGGACTAACTTTGAGGTTGAAATTTTCTGTTTTGATGTTTAAAAACAGGTGAATATTACCATTTAAGTATAAGAGCACGTTTGATACGGATGCTTCTGCTAAAATTCAAAGCTTGCTCTTGAATTCTGCGAGTGTGAAAAAACTTGTCCAGTTGTGTTCTCTGTCTATAACCTCTAAAGCATATTAATCCAGACAATTTCAACTCATTTTGAGAGAAAGGCAAAAGGTTTTAGGCTCCTGCAAATTTGTGAGTATTGTCAGCATAGTAGAGGAGTCTCAGATAGCGCCTCTCATTAATGAAAATGTAAGAAAAAATCAACCATTGAGGATTTTTTGTTGAGCAGTAACTGAATGTCAAAATTAGATTATGCATAACAATAGATCAGCCATAACACATGCTGTTTTCTTCCATTAGTATAGTGGGAATAAGGGAAGAAAAAGATATAGCACAGAACCTGAGCTTAGAGACTAAAAGGTACACATTCTTAAGAAACTATTGTCATTAATTCCACTACTTACAGAAAAGTTATTTATGTTACATAAGAAGAAAAGCCCCTAGTTTATGTAATTGAAAAAGTAAAGTGCTTTTGCTGATATGTGTTATTTTCATTGGATAATTACTAGGAGCTCCACAGTCAGTAGAACCCTTTTGCTGATAGAGGCTTGACCTAGATGGGGATTTCTGTACCGGTATATGCCTTTCTTGGTTCAACTGGGGTTGAAGAACTCTTTATTTAGTTTTCAGATAATTAATCTCCTTCTACATATCTTTTATCAGGCATTTGTGTCTTGACTGCATATGTTAATTTTGCATGGTATCACTTTTATGTGTCATCATCATCATGGCCAGTCTTCGTGAGCGAAGATTTGGGAAAGGTCATTAACCCTTCGAGCCTGCGCAGTGGATTTTTTAGGTGAGACACAGCGTGCGCTGAACTGAGCCCACCCTTTAATCCTGAGGTTCATCTGCCGGGGCCGAGCGAGCTCAGACGGTGGCAGCGAGGTCCTCAGGACGTAGGTTTGTTTAGAGCGACCTTCTCTTAGATGGATTGCCTTACAGGGCTGACGAGCTCCATCTGCCCGGAGGAGTTCCCTGACCGGGAATCGAACCTGGGCCGTGGCGGTGAGAGCGCTGCATCCTAACCACTAGACCACTGGGGGCCTCCACTTTTATGTGTATTATGTGTTTTAATAGACTGGGCCAGCAGTTATAAATCTAAAATGCTTTTATAGAAGAAAATGAAAATGTTCTTCGAAATAATAATTATGAATTTTTCAATATTACAATTTGGTATACTCATAATGGAAAGTTTCAAGCTGGTAGTTTAACTGTGTGTGCACATAGACATATATCTATGTGTATATTTATATAGGCACACATACATGGATATATATATGTGTATATATATAAACAGACATATAAAATACAAGGTGTGGGGATTTTTTGTCTTGTATACTGTCTTGTTTCATGAGAGTAAATGATGTCTTAATCTGCTTTTAGACATAGATTTTCTGGCAAGGTGGTATCCACCTGAAAGGACACTTGTTCCCTTGTTTGAATTGCATCATTTCACTGTAGTGATGCATCCGATAAGACCTCATTTAAACTTTACAGGTTTTTAGCCCCTTTATTAATTCCTAATGTGTGATAAAACCAAATGTTTAACTAGTGCAAATTTCCTCTGACGTGCCAATATCCAATATTCAGGTTATTTTAAAGTCCTTAGTTGTCCCTGGAATGTTTGATTATTTTCTTCTTTCCCCACACACTCGTGTCTAAATGTGTCTTTTAAAAAGATTGTATTTATCTTTTGATCTTTGGTGTATCTTTTCTTAACCCAAAGTTTGTTTTAAAAAAAATGTCTGTCATCCTACTCTCTTCTTGTGTTGCTTTACTCCTTCACGGAATGTAATCCCTGATTTTTAGAACAGGATACTAAGTCATGTATACATAAAATACCATGATGTAGACTTCCCTTTCCTTGCTGCAAAATTATGTGCTGTAAAATCTCAGGTCAAATAGTCATCTGGCATTTGTGTGCTGTTGTTGAACCACATTATTGTTGTACACCCGTTCAGTAAGACAAAGGCACTGTCTGACAGTGTGTGACATGTTAAACAGTGTTCAGCAGGCCACAGTGACAAAATGTGCTGTACAAAATGGAACACATAAATTGAAACTTAGCTGTAGTATGGACCTTTACAATAAAATTCATAACTGTGAATTTTACCCAATTTTCAGAAACTATGATTTGAATGTAGGGACTAAGTCATGTCTGAGTACTTAGATAATAAAGATGCAGTGAAACAGGTGTGTAAAATATGTCTTTTGAGGTTTCTTTTAAATTAATATTATAAGTATAGTACAAAAAGTAAGTTAATATTCTTCTTGCGTAATATAACCTCTTATGTCTTCTTTCCTGGTCATTAAGTTATACTATGAGAAGTTTTTCCTATCAAGGTGGATCAAATTTTCCATATGGTTTAATCTAAGATTTCAAAGTGAAAATGTGTTTGAGAAGAAAATTACATATTTCTTCTAAACTAAAATTTGTATTTGCACTATATCAGACTGGAGAAAAACACTATCTGGACTTCTGTATACTTGCAGTCCTTAGTACAACCTTAGGAGCAGAGTAGCATTATTTAGTTTTTCTAAATGCATATTCTAAGCATTATGTACTAATGGATATAGGTTAAAGATTATTTGAATTGTCTATTACATTACTCTTCCATATTAGTTTTCATTGTTATTTTTTTCTTTTAATATTTCTTTTAAATGATCTTCATGAATATCTGTTTACTGGTGGGAAGGTGTTTTCCTTTTTTTTAATTTATGCATATATTTATATCAATGATGGAATAAAGTCTAGAAATAATATGTTTGTGCTAAGTGCTTTAAACAAACTTACAACAGTGTCTTTGCTAAACAATTCCTTCCTGCTGCAGGACACCGGAGATATCTGAAGGAGTATTGGGGAAGATAGTTCTGTTAAGTGACATGTCCTGTGTGTTATATTGAATGGTGTTAAAAGAAGATATGTAAAGCCTTAATACAGCAATTATTTGTCCTGTATATTAGTTTGTGAGAGGGTAGGTGTTAACTGTTACATTATTACGTTTTTCAGTATTGGTTTATGGTTTGTATAGTGGGTTTATAGATGTCTGAAGCGTTGTATCCAGTTTTTTACCCCTTAAAGCAAGACAGCTGTTGATAAACTGGAGCATGTTCAGTGGAGGGTCACCAATATGGTTGGGGTTTGAGTGCTCGCTTGAAGGAAGATGAATCAGTCTCTTCTTGGTAGAAATCAGTGAACAAGTAAGAAGCAATAGACATAGAATCACAGAATGGATAAGGTTGGAGGGGACCAGAGTGTGTCATTTGGTTCAATCTCCTTGCTCAAGCAGGGCCACCCTTTGCACATTGCACAAGATTGCATCTCAAATGTCTCCAGTGAGGGAGATTCCACAACCTCTCTGGGCAATCTATTCCAGTGTTCGGTCACCCACATGGTAAAGAAGGTCTTCCTCATATTCAGGTAGAACTTCTCATGCATCAGTTTCTGCCCATTGCCTCTTGTCCTACTACTTTGCAGCACCAAGAAGATCCTTGCTCCATCCACTTGACACCCTCCCTTTAGATACCTGTAGACATTGATGAGGTCCCCTCTCAGTCACCTCCCCTCGACACTGAACAGGCTCAACTGTCTCAGTCTGTCCTCATAAAAAAGGTGCTCTAGTCGCTTAATCATCTTTGTTGCCCTCTGCTGGAACCACTCCAGGAGCTCCATGTCTCTCTTGTACTGAGGAGGCCGAAATTGGACATCAAATCCCACATGTGGCCTCATTAAAGCTGAATAGAGGGTCAGGATCACCTCCCTCAACCTGCTGGCAATGCTTTTCCTCATGCACCCAGGATACCATTGACCTCCTTGTCACAAGGGTACACTGCTTGACAGCTTGTTGTCCACCAGATCCTTCTGCAAAGAAGTGCTTTCCAGCAGGCTAGACCCAGCCTGTATGGGTGTATGGTGCTTCCCCAGAAAACTGATACCAGTAGAGATACAAGAAAATCCATTTATTTAAACACAGAAACACTGATCGAACAGTGAAACAGTTTGCTCAGAGAAGTGTGAAGTCTCCATCCTTGGAGACACTAAAACTCTGACTGGGAAGTCTGCAGTTGTGGGTGCTGACAGTACTTTGAGCAGAGGTTTGCACTAGACAGTATCTAGAGGTGCTCCCTTATCTCAAATATTCTGTGACTCTGCAACTGTGGTGAGCCAAAAAAATGGCAGTTTTGTCACATGCACAGTGCAAACAACTCTGTTTTTATGCTGAGAAAGGTGCTATTATGATCCCACTGTCCTTTCAGTGAGGAGGAGAGTGTTCCACCATGGGAAGGCTGAGCTGGAAGAACAGTGGTTGTGTTTCTGGAATGCCAAAGAAACAACTGGATGTTTAAAACTCAGCTGGCTCATCTCCATGGGTCTCTGTGGCTAAAATATTTTAAAAGCTGACCTCATGGATCATCAAAAGATGATCTTTATCATGACCCTCACTTCCCTAATCTATTTATCCTTTTTCCTCTGGGAGCGTTTAAAGCATAGCACGCTATGTTCTATATTTCTCTGAAAAATTCACTTTACTTTCAGAGGAGATGAAACATTTCTGCTTTTCTTTCATCTTCTAGCACCAACATTCCTTTCTGTTTCTTTCATCCCTCAGAGTTTCTGCCTGCCTCTTATCCTGCTTGAAAGAAAACACCTACCTCATTCAGTTATTATCTAATCTAGGGGCCCTTCCCTGCTTCCTACATCCACCCCTTCTTTTCCATTTACCTCATTAGGGAACTCAGTCTCCAATGACTTTTCCTATGCACTCTGAAAAAAGACTGATGCTATTTCTATATTTCTATACTGGGAGGTACCCTAAATCATGGATTTCCTTAACAAAACCCTTGGAATTATATTCCACCTCCTTACCACCCACACTGGGCACGCTCTGAAAACCTTTGTTCTTAGGAATAGTAACTTGAAATTTTACGAAGAAATAATTTCAGTCTAGACAGACTGATAAAAGCATGCTTTGCTCATTTAAGTAACCCACGATGTATGTTTAAACTGTCTTGGTCACTGTCTTGCTACTCTAGCTGTTATTATTGTTGCTTTCCAACAAGACCTGTGTTCATTTTCCTGACACTATTTTTTTCCCTGAGACTCACTTTCTTTTTGCCTATCTGATGAAAGCAATATCCTTAGTTTTGCCTTCAAAGCAGCATATGATTTTATAATATTCTTACTGTAGGTGACACTAGAATATTCTTACTCTAGGTGGTGTCATACATTTTTAAACAATCACTATTTTTTAAATGAAAATTTAAAACTGATTCCTGCATAGTGCAGTTCAGATGTTGGGGTCTCAAATCATTTGAAGAAAAATAAATAATAATAAAACTGATCTGGTTTCAGAGGCGAGTTACAGAATCTTGTACCAAATCTCAAATACATGTTCGAAAAGCATATACATAATTATTTACAAAAGAGGAAAATGACAACTACATCATGCAAGTTGTTAAAATAATGTCATTAGGAAGAATTTGAATTGGTATGGAAGGAAAGAAGAAGGAAATTAGAGAAATAAAGATGCGTGTCTAAATATATGGCAGTTTGAAACATTTCAATTTGCATGCAAATTGAATATTGAATAAAATGCTTTAAGAAAATTAAAGCATAAGTTATTTTATAAATTAAGAGAATATGCAAAAACTTGAAACATATTTTGCATATTTCTCTGCTATTCCCCTGGGCACATATATTGTGATTTGTACTACCCCACTTCTAGTAGAGAAGGGTAAAATTAGTTTAGATTTAATTTCAGTAGCAAATATTCTGCAGTACATCACAATATTATTGTGACAAAGTTATTAGCACTAATCATTATGTATATATTCTCCTTGATTTATTAAGCAGAAAGATGAAAGGAAAAAATTCATTTGAGGAACACGGTCAAAAAAAAAAAATAAAATCTGGTTTTGAAAAAAAAATTTCAGCTGCATAAATATTAATTGTATTTAGTTTTAAATGTGTCTGCAAATTACAGTAGATAAATTACATTGCCACTGGAAATTATATAATGAGAGCTGTTATGCAAGGGAATGGCTGTATTACTGTATTAGAACTGCACTCTGCCTGTTTTTATCTGTCTATCATTAAAATTTATGTCCATTGTCCAAGGTGTTGTTCATGACAAGCTCTCTTATTTTTGGATTAAGTAGTAATTTATTATCACAAAATGAGTGCCTCCTGTGTGCTCTGTTTAGTCTACTGGAAATTCTTGTTTCAAAATACTTGAAAATAATTGAAAATAAAAACTAATAGTCTCTTCTAGAGAAAGAAAATGTTGTTTAACATTTCTTCCCAAAGATGTTTATTTGTTTATAGGTTTATGTAAGGTAGTCCTATTAAATCAAGAGGAGACATGCATGTGAGAATTAAAAAAATACTTGCAGTTGATTGGCAGGATTACATTATGGGATTTTATTATGAGAATTTTACATTTATTTGTATTTAGCAAGGTACCAAAAAGTATAAATTAATTTACTGCGTATTAATATTTGTTTCATTTTTTTGTAGAAACAATATGGCTATTCTAGTGTGGTCATCATGTTTTATACAAATATCCAAACATCTAACTCTAAGAAGATCTTCAGTCTTTTGTCTGTTGATGTTAATTAACTTTGGGCGCTCTTCAGCTGCATTACAATTTTAGTAAGAAGAAATGTTTTTGTGATGTTAAGTGAAGGAAACAGTAGAAAAAAAAATACATAGCATTTATGAAGACAAAAGCCATTTCCAAACACACGGTCAACACTGATGTCACAAAAAAAACAAAGTAGAATTCCAAACAAAGCTAAGTTGGTTTTGTCATTCAATATCTGAAAGTTACCAGACTGTGCCTGCTGCCTGGCAGCTTGTTTAGCACAATGTATTGGGCATGGACTCTTATATAGTAACCTCCATAGAACTGCCTATTCATTTTGGAGAATCCTGGTAACTTCGATAGGTCTATGAACTAGGAGGAGAATGCTCTTGTAAAATGCTAGGAAAGGCAAATTCCAAAGGCAAAGGAGTGAAAGTCCTAAGGTTTCCTGTAGTACATCTGAATTAAAGAACTGTCAAGGAAGATTCCAAGAAAAAAATGGGTAGGCAGATCTGAAAAAAAATTCTGCTGAAGACTAGGTGTGACATTATCACTTCAATACAGGGCACATCTCAAGGATGAAAGATCACCACCTCCCTAAGATCTTGCTTTATGGTGAACTTGCCACTGGCTGCCACAAGAAAGGAACCCCGAAGAAAAGATACAAGGACTCCCTGAAACAACATCTCGGCCTCGGCCATATTGATCATCATAACTGGTCTACTCTGGTCTCAAATCAGGAGGCCTGGAGACACGCCATCTATAACGCTGCCGTTTCCTTTTAGAACGCACTCAGGATCACTCTTGAGGAGAAAAGACAATGCAGAAAGAACCGTGTCTTGCAGAATATACCACGTAAGGAGTCTTTCTGCTGTGCCTTTTGCAATCGGACATGTTTATCTCGTATTGGCCTCATAAGCCACTAGCGTGCTTGTAACAAACGTGGATAGAGCCTTCCTAAATCTTCATTCGCGAAGCCTAGCCATGATGACTTCTATGAAGTTTCTTCACTTTGTGTTATATTTTCCTAAACACAAACCCAGAAAAAAGTGGTTGTTTTAACCGGAACTCTGACACAAACAACCTATTTTTCTGTGTAGCTAGCAAAACCAGCTTTAATGTTACAGGAATGAAAATGAATAGCAACTAAAATACTTGTGTACTGAAAATATGCAATGAAGGAGAAAATGTAAGCCAGAACTAGGGGCTGAATATAACTTTTGAGACTTGAAGGAAGAGTTATCTAATTTTTAGGCATATGGAAATTCATACTGTCACATTTCATTAACTACTTTCACTTTTGAAATTCTCTGAATATTGATGATCCTTTTTTATGTGTTAGTGCTTGTAACAATAGTTTATGTTTGTATTTAACTTTAAAGATCTTGATCTTGTTAGTGTTAAAGTTTATTATGTTTGTGGAGCAAGGAAGCATTTTTGACACCTCAAGTAAGATAAACACTGGTTTACTGAGTACAACAGTTGCCAAACTACCTTGTCTTAACTGGAACTTAAGTTTTCTGTGTTATTAAATCACACTTTCCTGCATAAAATTGTAACAGTACAAAATAAATGTATTGTTTAACTGTCATGGCAAGATAATGAATGCACTTCATCTTTCTGTAGCATGCCAGCAATAGTAGTATAGAATACAGCATGATATTTGATATTTTCTAGCTATTTGTGTGGGTAGTATTGTTTTAAAACTAACTTAACTCCTTTCAGCAAAATATGGAACAAATGCTCATAGCTTTTCTAACTCAGATTGTACTTGGAGGCTATCTAATGGGAAGATTCCTAAAGTCCACTTAGGACTCCTAACACCAAAGGAAATCAGTCAAACTTAACACAAACTAATACCTTAGCAGGACTAGTCCAAGGTTTCCGTCATCCAGATCCACCCAGATTCACCATGTGGAGAAACCCCATGTAGAATCACAGGGCTTAAATTACTGCCTTGCTGATCATTCTGCCTTGGAAACATTATACTGCAAGCAATGGAAATTAATATGCAACTCCCTCCTGTATTTCAGGTATACAGGAAAAGCCTACCTCCTTTGTTATGCCAGATGTTGTAATTCTTGATAAATAAAGAAAAACATGCTCGAGTATTTTTTCCAGGAAGAATTCTGTTTGTTATTTTTATGTATTTACTGCCATCAGACCTTCATGATGCAGTCATCATCACTTTGTATAAGAAGAAAGGAGATAAATCAGACTGTTCAAATTACCAAGGTATTACTCTGCTGGTAAAATCCTTGCAAGAATACTTTTGAACTGACTAATACCCACTATAGCAGAAGAACTTCTACCTGAAAGCCAATGTGGTTTCAGAGCCAACAGGAGTACCACAGACATGGTATTTGTTCTCAGACAACTGTAAGAGAAGTGCAGGGAACAGTAGGGAACAGTAGGGAACAGAACAAAGGTCTCTATGTAACCTTTGTTGATCCCACCAAGGCTTTCGATACTGTGAACAGAAAAGGTCTGTGGCAGATTTTGGAACGTTTAGGTTGTCCCCCCAAGTTCCTTAAAATGATCATCTTACTTCATGAGGATCAGCACAGCCAAGTCAGAGGGCAGAAAGAGCATTTTCTGAGCCCTTTCTAATAACCAATGGTGTGAAACAAGGTTGCGTTCTTGCACCAATCCTATTCACAATCTTTTTCAGCATGATGCTCCAAAGGGCCATGGCAGACCTCGATGAAGAAAATAGTATCTGTGGACGGCAGGAGTTCTGGAACACACGCAGACGATCAATATGATCAGATGATGTTCAATCTGTGTACCTCATTTATGGGGAATAAGGAACGTTACCTAGCTTCATGCCATGGAGGTCTCCACTTCTAAAACAAAGGGTAATTAATTTACATGAATCCTCACAGGATTTTGAAGGAGGAAGGGTGTCATTACTGCACAACAATGATATTTCAAGTGCAGCAGGGTCTTATGTGCATGGGTCTGTCTCTTAAGCAGTGCACATCAACAAAATGAGTTCATACATCAGCCTGAGTCACATAATTTCATTCTAGAGCTGTCTATTACTCTTCAAGTTTAAGAAAGATACTATTCAGTGAAACAAATACCATTTTAATACCATGGATAAAAGTAAAAATCTCTGTTTTCATACATTACTTGCAGATGATTACACATTATCTTTGTCAGATCTGTTGTATGCTATAATTATGAAAATAGAGACTCAAGCAACATTTGACTTCTGTAAAGCTGTTTCCAGGAGACAGTTAAAAAATGTTATTTCCCTTCTCTCTCCCAGTGACTATCTGCCTTTGGTCTTAGTCTCAACTTCTCCCTCATTACATCTGCCCTTAGTTTCAGGCTCTGCTACTCCTTCATTCCTTCTCCCCTGCAGTGTCACTTCCCCTATAGAAAGTAGGATCTGAGGATCTGTGCCATTATTCTGCTGCTTCTCTTCTCTATGTCTCACATCTGACTGTTCCAGATGATTGTCTCATCTGTCTTAGATTTGCCAGGCTCTTAAGAAATAGTTTATCAACTTTTAAAGAAGACTTAGAAGTCCTTTGCTCCCTCCACCTCCTTCACAACGATGAGATTAAGTTAAATTAAAAAAAAATTAAAACAAAGAAATATTTCCATGAAAATATACTTAAATAAAATTATTATGGTTATGAACTCTTGATACTAAAGTAACTGTGGGGCTCCCATTTTTCTCTTGTGATGTCTTCTCTTTTGGGACATTAATATTCCAATGAAATACATTCAAAAGCAGTACAGAAATCCTTTTAAGAGTACTGGAGTTACTCTCGACCTACGTCTGACTCTTTGGCAGCAGTTGACTGTTTAGTTAGTCAGATGACTGAAAGGAATGGGTTCGCTCTTTTTCAGGAAGACATTATGAAGTTTCAAACAAAAATATGCAGCTTGACACTTCTAGCAGTTCTATGGCATTAATGAGAAAAATATTACATTTCTGTGTCTTTTTTTTTTTTTTTGCAGTGTAGTGTTTCAAGTTTGTGTAGATTCTTTTTTTTTCTTTTCTGATTGATACTCCGTTATTGTTTCAGTTTGTCTTTTTTGGTGGTTTATGGCTGCTCTAGCTTCCCTGAGTTCATGGTTATAATGCTATGTTATGATTTAAGTAGTTAGTCCTGTACAGGGGATTAGGGCATATGTGTCAGTGTTTTCATCTTTCAGCTATTTCATGAAGGAAGGTTGTGTTACTTCCTTAGAGGGTGTTACTTCCTAAGAGGGTCAAGGTTTATGTTTCATTATTTTTAATTGTTCTTAGCATTTATTTTTAATTGTTCTTAGCATTAGTTCCACAAAATTCAATCTGATATCTATGAAGAAAGAAGCCTTATTCCCCCCATAATTTTTCCCATTTCCTCTCACATCTAAGAAACTAATGCCAAACTGATCTTTATGACCTTTTTCTCCAGTTTTCTTTTCCTCTTTGAATTAACAGAAAACACATTTCATTATTTGTAGATGCTCACCTATTTTTTTTCTAAAAATAAGAAAAAATTCCATACACATGAGAGGACTGTTATGTTTTCTAAGTAAAAGTATTATCTATAAAAGGAAGTTCCTTAGATTAAGTTCTAGCAGAATTTATAAGGAAAAGTTTGTATCATAATATAATCTGACTTTATAATTTTCCCCAATACTTTCAGCACGTTTTTTGTTATACAATATTTACTCTACTGTATCCTATTGCCTGTCACTGCATCATGGGACTAAATGCAACCACATTCCTCCCAGTACCTTTTTATCACTTTATTTTTGCCTCTGTTTATTTTAGAAACTGCTAAGTAGTTCGGTAGCTGATTCTGCAACTTGAATTTCATAAGAAGGCTGCTCTTACTCTGTCATGAATTATGCTGTACAATACAGAATTGCGTGTAAAATACATTGGCATTCTATTCACAAAAGAAGATGAAAGAGTTTTGTAATGGGAAGTAATGCTCAGAGAGACCTGGAATGCATCTCACTGTCTAGCAACTGAAACAAATTTACTGCTGATGGTGTCGCAAAGGGCAATAGTAAGGTAATTTCTGTTCTAATGTAAAAAAAACCAAACAAAACTAATGCTTATGTTACCATTAATTTGATTCAAGCTCCTCTAGAGTACAATAATTTATTTATTTATTTATTTTACCCTTGCAAGTAATTTTTCAGGTTTCATCTGTAAATAATAATGACTTGTGAGGCATAATTTTATGAAAAGACTATTTTTGAAGGTTGCTAATACAGTTGCTGGGAATGAAGTGAAATACCAATATAGGGAGCATCACACTGGAACCATTCACTGGAACCAGATAACGTCCCAAAGAAAAGAAAGAAGCAACTGGCAAAATAGATATATTTTTAGCTACTACTCATTTGGTTTCCTAACATTAGGTCAAAAGTTAGGTAAAGGGTCTGATTAAAATGAAACTCACTGACAATTTCAGGAAAGTATTGAGGAAAGAACACCTGATTAGGAAACAGAAGATTCTTGCACCAGTGAGAGTATGCTTATTTGGGAGGACAGCTGAAAATGCAACCTTATATAAGATTGAAAGAAGGATGAACAGAGGTGTTCACCAATACAGAGCCATAGAAGGGTTTGGGTTGCATGGGACCTTGAGGATCATCTCGTTCCAATCCCATGGCCATGGACAGGGACACTTTTCACTAGACCAGGTTGCTCAGAGTTCCATCTAACCTGACCTTAAACATATCTGGAGATGGGGCATCCACAACTTCTCTCATGGTGTTCTTAACAATTTCTATTAATCTTGGATGCTGTTTTCTCGCCTTTACATTATGGTGGATTTACAAGCTACATTTTTAAGGTTTTTTTCTCGTATACTTTACAGTTCCAAATAAATTTACCATATTCTAATAGAACCTGGGGCTTCACTTCTGGTGTTCTCTTCAGTAGTAAGTAAAAAGGAAACAAAAATAAGGCATAAATGCCATCATTTTATCTCAAGGCCATCTGCTACATCATTTCGGATGTACTCCCTCTTACTGTCATTTCATTCAAAGAGTGTAGCAGATGGTGTGGAACCATCTCATAATGTACCTTAGCCTTCTTTTGCTTACAGGTATTAAAAAAAAAAATCTGTCTATAGATCATTGTTAACTAGATACTCTGTAGGAAACCAATAAAGTTAGGTGAGTATAATTAACAATTAATGACTCACATCCTGATGTCTTCACTTATTTTAAATTATAGAGCCCTTACCAGCGGGAAATTCTCCCTGAAGCATTACCAGAGCAAGGAATGACTAAAAGATCATTAAAGTTTCAGAATTTTCTCTAATAAACTGTTATTACATTCACTTTCAGCTTGTGCTGCATAAAATGATTACTGTTTTAGCAGCAAACACCACTCTTCAGTGAAATTGAGTTTTATGTAAGTCTGCATCTCTCCTGTTACCTTTGTGTAAAAGGATCTGCAAAAGAACACAGTGCCAGAAATGGCTGCTGAAGGAAGGAATTGTAAAAGACAATATGGAATATTGATTACGAATTCTCCTTGAGACTTTGTCCTCTGATGTTTTAAGGAGAAAGTTATTCTGAAGTTGTATGTGCTACATAGCCCTTGGCATTTAACTTAAATGGCCTAGTTAGCAAACCATGATCAATTAAGAGAGAGCAAGAGAAAACAAATTAGTCACAAAGAGATTCAGAGGTGCAAAATTAGTCCCTGACCTTACCCCTTTTTTACAGGCAGAGCTCATCTTTCTTAACACAAAATGATCTTCAGAAGACAAACCAGCCAGTGTCAGTGACTGAAGGTGAGCATTACTAATCCCTCTGAAGGATATCTGTTGAGAAAAGACAGAACATGAAACAGCATCAAATGTCATTTTGGTTTAGGCAAATCTCCATTAACTCAAATTTTGAATCAAGGTTTTTTATTGCTTATGCAATATAATTGTGTGTGCACAAAAAACAGGGTAAGAATTACAGGAATTATGGTTCAATACTGTTGAATTGCAAACAAATTCAGAAACAAGAAATAGCAGCTGAAATAAGTGATGAAATTAACTTCTGAACCAAGAAGCAAGTTGATCTCACTCTTAACTGTTTTACTCAAATATGGTTAATAACAAGAGTAGGGATATAATTCAAATAAGTGTGATAAAGTTATATTTTTTCCAAACTAAAAATATTTTAATGAATTTGTTACTAAAGGAAAGACTGAGAATATGTTCTAGTAAGTAGAAAGTTTTACACAAGTTTGGGGACAAGAAATCAAATGCTAGTAGACAATTTAAGCTGTAAGATTGAACATATCAATAAATTCTACCAAAAAGCTGTACACAAACTCATTTGTATTAATGTGCTGTAGCCTGAGCATGTAGAAATATGACATCAGAAAAAATGGCCATGGGATGTTTCTGGAGCGTCAGACTCTGAGGTTATTGTGTTTGGGAGTTTAAAATGCGGTGTGGTTTGATTTTTGTTTTTCTTTTTTTTTTTTTTTTTGAGAAAATAGCAGGTGCATGTAATTTTAAAGCTGTCTATTCTCCAAGAGATGACCTATGAATATGAAAATAAAATAAAGAATCAGGACTGCTTTTGTGTGAGCGTTGGCCTCAGATACACAGGTTTCTGATAACTTACTCCATTTGGACGTTGAAGACAAAAACAACCCCGAAGACACCTGATGGAGAAAAATGCCAACAAAAACCTATGATAAGGGCATAACACAAGAATAGTAGGACATCTGCAAAGTGTGCATTATTTTTCATTCTTAGATCAAGCAAGCTGAGAAAAAAAAAATGAGGCTTTCATAGCTGTAAGATGACAGGTTTCTTTCATCATGCTAGATCAACTTGGAAGTTAGAGAGAATTTTGTTGTTGACTTCAAGTACAGACAGAATTTTCTCTACTCCTACTTTTTATGAGGTAGAGATGGAAAATCAAGGAATGGTTCCAAAAAAATTATTCGAGTGAAATCTAAGAAGATGCTGAGCTCATAGGGGCCAGGAAAAATGTTAGATTAATTTAAAGGATTTGAAATCTGTAGTAGATTCTACATTTGTGCTTTAGGAAAATAATTTGTATCTAGTAAGAAAGTCAATCTTCAGATTTTGCTAGTAAAAATCTTCCTGTGTTTGAGAGACCTTCATAACTGAAAATTGGTTCACATACCTGAAAATTGTTTAAATGTGCAAAGATTCATTGCATAGCATTTTCTATTGAGAACACTGATATTTACCTGCTTAGAAAATTTGTCATAGTAGCTAAAGACACTTTTTGTCCTACAGAATGTGACTAAATCTCTCATTCCGTGTTTCTTTCCTTTGGTCTTCATGTGGCATTTCTTTTTTTTTTAATCTTTCTACTTGTCATTCTGCTGTTCATTTGCTTTTGCAATACCCAATTTTACAGACAGATGATTAAAATTATGATTATTATACAGTAGGATTTCTACATTCCACACAGAAGACAAATAGAAAATGCCTTTGATGACTAATGGTATGTCTATACAATCTAGTTTGAAATACATTCCAGCATTCCATTATGGAAAAGGTAATGAAATCAACTGAGTAGAACAGGTTCTGGTAAAATAAACAAAATTGCCAGTAGGGAATTTCTGCCCTATTTTGAGGCCAGATTGTTTAAAGAATTCTGCTGTTCTCGCTTTTAAATAACTTCAATAAGATCTAAATTAATTAGGAGTTTGATTCCTGAATGCATTATTATAACCCTCAAGTACTTCAGCAAATGCTTATACACAGGTTTTTAAGCACAGTATATGACTGGTGATGCTGTTAGGCAGAAATGATTAGTGCTGCCTTGCTTTTATCACTTCAGAATTTCCTTTTCTTGTGAATGTGTGACAAAGTGGTGTAAAACATACACTTCAAAGTGATATAGGTTGCTATGCTAATCAGTCCCAATTGTTCAAACTGACCAGGCTACACCATTTTCACACAGAGAAGATTATTTGTAATCTATGAATATTGTCCTCAGTTATATTTAAGACATAAATATACTCAAGATAGAAAGTATTCACAACTAAATTACTTTATATTTGCAGATAATAAGAATCTGGTTCTTGAAATGTAATTTTAAACCAATAGGTACAGTTTTGGGTATCAAAAAGAAATTGTTCACTGATAGGAATTCTGTCTTTCTATAGACCCTGCATCATTTTTAATGTACAGCTTCCTCTCTGAAACGCATGCTCCTGGGCTTATTCATTGTCTCATGTGACTGGCCCTGAAACATCCACTGAATAAAACACAGAGATTTTTCATATAAAAAATTTCAATCTCAAAGGTTAAAAACATGAAAATAGCATCATAATACATTGATTTCACAAAGTGACTTTAAAAGGCTTCTTTGGTGATGTACGCTGTCTCCAATGATGGAACGTGTAGGTGGAAGATGACGAAATCTTCAATTATAGAAAAAGTCTTCTTAAAAAAAAGACAGACCAAATTCCTTATCTTTTCAATTTTGACTAATACCATTTGTATTTTTCAGTACTTAGGGGTACTTAGGGGTATATACCTAACTTTTGAAAACCAAGTACACACCTAACTTTTGAAAACAAAAGGTGTTAATTCTGAATTTAAGTCCTGCATTAACAGTACGTTGCAAGGAAGAAACACAGAATAAGGTTGCAGTTAAGGTTTCTTGCCCCTGCCTTCCAATCTCTCCTTCCTTTTTGCTCTACAGGAAATACTGTCAACTGATTCTTACGTGTCACAGGTTATTTGGGGTTTTTTTTACATTGAATCCTGCGGCTAGAAGTTATCCTAATCACACTTTCTGCCTGCCTGCTCTTATGCCTGCCCAGGATGAGTGATAGACCTTTGCACTCTGCTTCTGATACAGATAAATAGTGAAGGTAGAGGCAGGGATTTATTCCTTTGCAGGCAACCAGAGAGTGCCTTAATTCAACACAAATATTCTAAATATGTTTTAGAAACTTTCCCATTAATTCTACCATCAATCTGGCAGAGCTCCACAAGAGCAGTACCTAATTTTTCATGCAAAAAACCGCTATTGTTTTAGAAAAAGTGCAACTGTTGACTCTCATTTCTTCATGAAATCCCAAAGTAATTACTGTTTGTGAGGTAAGAAAAGAATTTCACTGCTGATGTTTTTCTGGCTGTATATTGTAAGACAAAATAACTTCATTTTCTGGTTTTTTTAATAAAAAAGTTTTCTTCTGATTAAGCAAGTCAGCTTGTGTAGCAAATTGCATTAGGCTGAGACTTTTGGAAATAGTATTTCCTCACTGTATCATCCTCTTCGATGCTACTGTTGTCAGACTAACCCCTTGTGAATGTTCTTGTTTACAATAAATCAGCACAGCCTTGGAAAGGAATGCTCGCCTTTTGTGGGACATGCCAGGTAATTTGAAGCAGAGATATTCCAATTTACGCTTACCATTCAGTATGTAAATTCTATTTGGAAGTACAAATTGTGTGAGCATAGATTGTTTTTGTTAAAAGGCAGCAGAATGGAGTAGCTTTCAAGTATTAAAAAGGCTTCCAATCCTTTACTCAGTGGGATCTTCCCTTTAGTCTGTTTAGACTAGCACGAGCATTGCCATACATAAGTCAGTTACTCCTCTTATTATAGTCTAACCTTAGCCTAGAAAGAGTATATTGAGATCCCACAATAAATTTCACTCAAAAAAAAGCTGATATATATAAATATAGAAATCACAATATCAAACTCCAATATGTTTTCATTCCTTAACTTCCCCAGCAAAATCTATGCCATAATGTAAAAGCCTTAAACTGAGACAGGGGAAATTCAGATTAGGTGTTAGAAAATTTTTTTTCACTATTAGGGTGGTCATGAACTGGAATAGGTTGCCAGGGAAGCGCTGGAGTCACCACCCCTGGGGATGTTGGAGAGGCGTCTGGACCTGGCACTGGGTGATATAGTTTGGTGGTTAGGGGTTACAGTGATAGCACTGGCTGAATGGTTTGACTGGATGATCTTGAAGGTGTCTTCCAGACTTGATGATTCTATGATTCTGTTCCTTTTGGTAAATTATTTTCTCTTAAAGGAAATAATGGAAAACACACTTGCCATGGAGAAATACTTGCAAGGAGTTTAATTAAAAATTTTATTTGTACTCAAGTAATTCATCACTAGGCATGCTAGGACTGATAGGAGTACTGCTTTTGTGAACTGAATTACAGTTTCTTTCTTTACCTACTCCTACCTTCATTCCCATCACAAAGCAAATGTAAACATATATTTTTAGTACAAATATTGCTATTATTTTTAGTTGGAGTATACTACAGGGACGTACTCCTAGTATGTGACTTCAATTCAAACTACTGTGGTTTGAAAGTGTAAAATATTCGTGGTTCCTATATAGACATTTCTTTTACAAGTTTCCTTTTCTGCTGTGTCTAAATAGAACTTAAACATGTTATTAAACGCTATTAACGTATTTAAAATGTTAAATAGAAAATAATTACACTGCATTCATTAAGTTTGTATGTTTGATATTAGCATAGGTTTAATTAGAGGCAGCCATGAAGACACTAACTTAGCGCCTATTCAATCTTCCTGTCAGTTCAGTTCATTGAGGTTGAGTTCATTGATCTCCAAAATCAGGCTCATCTGATACTTCCGGCCACTAGTTTTCAGGATCTTTAGATCTTGACTTAGTAGAAAACATACTCTTCTGAAAAAACTAACTTGTAAAGTTTAGCACAGACTATATGCTGTGAGGTTTTTCACTGAAGAGTGGTCTTCCGAAGAAGACCGTATGAATTGAGGTTTTTCTTTTAATTTAAGCCATATCACTTTTCCTGATATCTTACTCTCTGGATCAGGGCAAATAGCAGGGACAAAAACTAATTTATCATTTGTGTTCTCTAGCCATGGATACTAGAGAAGATAAAAACAGATGACAAAAGTATTCAGCCGAAAAATATAGACAGTACAATTCTATTTTTAAAGAATTGATTAATATTATTATCTTTTTATAAATGGATGCACCACAGTACAAAATATCTAGGGAAACATGCTCACTTTGATCAGCTGTTTCATGCAAGAGAAGGAACACAATAAATTGAAGAAGTTTAGAAAGTATTTTCACAGAGATAATTCTTGAATTCCAATTCACCTAAACCTGAAAGTTTCAATGTCTATCATGATTCAGAAAAACTTAATTAAAATCAGCTTTTTGCATTACTTTGTAAAAAATTAGTTCTCAATTAATATTTTGAAGTTCATGATAAATGCAGACTTCTATATGATTTTGCCTTTCATACATTTTAAAACCAAACAAGTATAGCATTTGTTCATAAAGTCTTAAGTCATTACGAGAGTGGGTACATTTCAGAGTAAATTGAGAACTGCGAAATTGTTAGTCAGAATGGGTGATCACAAGGCAGAAGAAGAAACTAAAAGTGATAGATATGTGCTGGTGTGTTACCAGTAATATATGTGACCAGACTTTATTAACTACTGTGGTGGCAACAAAGCACCATGCACAGGAAACAAATGGGAGGAGGTTTATTACTTACCTCTTAAAACCTTAATTAAAAAAAAATAATCATCAACTCTAAAAAAGTTTTGGATGATTTATCTCTTAGCTGCTTCCAGTTTACAAATCAAACAGCAGCATAATTTTAATCCTAGTAGATATGTTACAGATAATCCAAGCAGTAAAACATACATTTTTCCTCCATAGGAATCTCATTTTGAGCACATTTGCATGGTTGTATACAAAGCAGCCTGATTATGTATAAGCATAAAATAGTAAGTATTATAATCACATCTGCAAGAAATGTAAATGTCCTTTGAAATCCCTTTATGTTGTACATATTTGTGCAATAGCATGATCAGTGTTCAGCTAGTGGAATATAGTACATCAAGAATTATAAAACTCGTGTTACAGTTGTTCGTATATATATGCATATAAATTCTCAGAAATGTTTTTTGCAGGGATATTATGCTGCAACTATATAAACCTTTTGTTAGCACTACTGATATTATTTTCTTCATGTTTGTGTTTCCCTCTCACTGTTGAAACCAAGCACACAGTAAGAGAATTATGTATATGTTAGGCACAGCAACACTCTATTGTTATCAGAAAAAGCACCAAGAAGCCTATAGCTTTCCTATCATCATGAATAAACTGCTTCCAAACTCTATAGTATCCTGCTGTCCCGCAGCATCCTGGTGACCTGTATCATTATACCATATATCAATCCCCTTCCAGAACTGTTGCTAACAGTGGGATCCAGGTTCATAGAAACATTTCTAATCAGGATTACATTCCAGTATCCTTAAAAACTGTCCCTATTTATGGGTTTTAACTGCATGCCAGAACTTCTTTTCAAGATCCAGATTAAACATACTATTCCCTCAAGTCTGAAATAAGACAATATTAGTACTGGTAACTAATAGGGAATGAAACAATATGTGAATCAGAGCATCTTTGGAATTTGTATAAATCTGTGTTCCTGTGTATATTCTAACCATATTCTTGTGGTGGAAGTGTTACATGATTTAAGTGCAAGGATCACAATGTGGAAGTAACTCACCTAGAATTATGTATTAATCATGAACATACAAGTAGTGGTTTTCTTAATTTGGAATGCATCTAGAATATCTAATTTTGGGGTTTTTTTTGCTGAGAGAGATGCATGCTGACAGCAGTGTATAGCAGCATGATTTGAAAGTCTCTGTTTAACCACACTGAGACTTGTAAGTGGAAACAACTAACTGTAGGACACCAAGCAGCAAAAAAACCCCAAGCAACTCCCATGAGGATGGAAAGTCAGGTCATGGTATTTGTTTCAGTAGATGTTAATTTACATTTTGTAATATTTCAATTTTCATTCCAGTTGTCTTTAGTATTTACTAGTATGTGTTGCTAGGCCTAGATTTTTCATTGTTTTGAACTCACTGAAATCTTATATAAATTATTAATATATTCTAAAAAGATATATGTTTTCCCAGATATTTTGGTGTATTAATTTGCATTTATGCAGAACAGAAAATTGATCCTGCAAATTATTGAAAAAACGTTAGTTAAGTGGAGCAGCCTATGCCACATTAAGGTCCTAGAATGAGATTTCCTGAAGCTGAAAGAGCATTTTTGGGAACACAGCATTTCTGTTGTAAGATTTATTAGGCAGAGGAGAAGCATATCCTCAGCCCGCAGTGTCAATTTTGGTAGAAGTGTCCGCATTGCATCAGAAAGGCATGTCTGAAGCAAAACTCTTAATACCAATTATCAAAGTTTCCAGTGCTTTGGTTTGTGTGCATGTGGTATGGGAGTGCTCAGACTCGATTTCCTTTGGATGAAACTTGACTGGAAACTACACTCCATCTTTTAGTGGTTGTTCAGTTGATTAGATTTACACTAATCCACAGTTGAGGGGCCCCTGGTGGTCTAGTGGTTAGGGTGCAGGACTCTCACCACTGCGACCCGGGTTCGATTCCCGGTCCCCCGGGCAGATGGAGCTCGTCAGCCCTGTAAGGCAATCCATCTAAGAAAAGGTCACTCTAAACAAACCTACGTCCTGAGACCCTCACTGCCACTGTCCAAGCTTGCTCGGCCCCGGCAGATGAACCTCAGGATTAAAGGGTGGGCTCAGTTCAGCGCACGCTGTGTCTCACCTAAAAAATCCACTGCGCAGGCTCGAAGGGTTAATGACCTTTCCCAAATCTTCGCTCGTGAAGACTGGCCATTATTAATCCACGGTTAGTCTTTAGTAGAAACATTTGAAATACACTTCATTTAATTACATTCCCAGCACAACTGTTTCATGCTACAGACATGCTCCTGACCAACATTTGCCCACTCAGATGTAGCCATATCACGCTAGATTTCTACTTGTATCCAGTGCCTGTATTATCCATAATATAGTTAAGCTTGACCCAAATGGAAAATCTCATTCCTTGTATCTAAAAAGTCTTTGGTTCCCTAAAAATTTGGTTTTTTTTTCTTTTAAGAAAATCCTGGAATTTAATTATATAATGCCAGAGGGCACAGTATATCAAGACATCTTTTAATTTAGTTTCTTGATTTCATGTGAAATATAAATCAGGTTTGTTAGATTTGTTTAAAGCACATGTTTTAGTTCAACAGTAGAAAAAAAAACCTCCAAACAACAAACAGAAAAATGCAAACCAACCAACCAAAAAAAACAAACATAAAAAGTCCCAAACCATAAAAAACCAACCCAAAACCCCAGTCTTGCTTTGATGAAATCTGACCTGCAAAGGAAAAGAATGTAAGCTTGTGACCTGTCCTGCTTTACAACAATGCAGTCAGGAAGGAACTATAGGGGAAGAGGATATTGAGTTATATTTTTTGCTTAAATCTTGATTTTCACCTTAAAATCTGCAAAAGGAAAAAAAATGTCATCTCTTCTGTTTTTATAATAAGCTACTCATAAATAGAAAGAAGAGGTCTGGGAGTCTTCATGTCTGTAAGTGGAAGGACCAGGAACTGAATATCAAGGAGGGAAACAGGCACATAGTGTGATTCTTGGGGTGTCCAGCGCAGGGTGAGGAGTTGAACTCAACGATCCTGATGGGTCCCTTCCACCTCAGCATATTCTGTGATTCAATGAAATATCTTTTGCCTAACGATTATGCAAGTATTCAGATTAAGCAACATTAGCAAAACCAAACAAAATAACAAGGTTTAAGTAGTTACATTAGTGCTAACCCTCAATTTTCTGCTTCAGTCTTGGGATATGAACGTCATCACGTTTGAAGTGCTTTAGTTTTGAAGGGTCAAATATTCCTTTTGTTACTCTACCAGTTGTCCAAGCTTT
Organism: Lepidothrix coronata; assembly: GCF_001604755.1. Classification (NCBI taxonomy): domain Eukaryota; kingdom Metazoa; phylum Chordata; class Aves; order Passeriformes; family Pipridae; genus Lepidothrix; species Lepidothrix coronata. The sequence continues at coordinate 2,759,547 of NW_016690186.1, read as the reverse complement.
CCAGGAAAATGATTGTTCAATCAATGTCTATGGTAAAACAAGAGACAAAGCCCAACCTATGATTTAGATAGGCCTTTTGTTTCAGAGGCATGTAGAAGTAGTAGAAGCAGTTTCTAGCCCTGTCCCTAAATTCCAGTGGAAGATTAAAAATCTTTTTTAGATCTCCAATTTGTTTTTCTTTACAATTGCAATGTTTTCTTTCTTCATGCACAACAAAATAAGATTGCTGCTTGAATAACAGAGGTAATGTTTAATTCATCTGTTGGAAAAATGGGAAGAAAAAAAAACTTCTGAAAAGCAAAAGAAGGACTTGTATATTTCTAATAATATATGTTCCTTTTGTGTACAATTATGAAAAAAACCCCTGTAGTTTTCCTGCCAGTTGTATCTTGCATGATAGAAAACTACATGATAAAAGCATACACTTCTTATCTTTTATATTCTTTAAAAAAAATCCACTGAGTCACATATTTTAGGAATGTCTGAGCCTTTGAGTTCAAAGTGAAGGGTTCAGGCAGTTTGCACAAGAAATTGAGTTCTAACACCTTGAACTGAAAGAGTCTCTGACCTAACAACAGGTCATGTTTGGAAGATGTAACTAAAGAAAGGGCTGCTTAGTTCTTACTTAGCTTAGTTCTTAAAGAGTGGTGCAGAGCCCAGCTCAGGTGTCTTTTCATTCCCTCTTTGTCCATTGATGTAGGTAAACACAAAAGAGATCACATAGAACAATCAAAATTGTGTGAAGCTTCCCTCCTCTGCACACCCACTTTATGGCAGTGACTTTTTCTCACATTGTTATAAGTATTTTACAGTAGTAGGCTTGGGCTATGCCAGCAAGAGTAAGAATAAAACCTAGGGCCTTTACAAATTAAGCCCAAACTTTTAAAAACTCTTTTTTTTTTTTTTAAGATTTTTGTTGTCCACTGATATGTCAGTATATTTCCAATTTGTTGCCTGATCTACCAGTATTTTACCTTAAAATGCCCTAATTCAGTAGCAGCATTGGCCATTTGTTGTTATGGAAAAGGTGGTTGAACTCTACATTTGTTATCTAATTATGTGCCTAGGAACAGTCCCTATAGCTTGACTTAGCCTTTATTGCTTTAGGCACTTTAATAATAAAGTAGTAGTGACTGCATTAATCTGCACTCTTTTTTTTGAAATTGCTAATGAATCCAGATGGCTTAAAAATAGTTCCACGTCTGTCTTGGAGTGGTAGGCAAAGGGAAGAAAGGGTGGGCAAAAGTCTGTACAGGTCTTGTTATTAAGGCACACTGCACAAAACCTAGTGTTGTTAGCAAGAGATAAAGCCTCCCATGCATAAGTAACCTCTGTACAAATAACTCCCAAAGATCCACCTAGATAATGAAGCTTTAACATCTAACTGTACATGAAGTTGAAAAACAATGTTCTATTCTCTTCAACTCAATGTTCTGTGTAACTGCTTTTTGTTCATCATCAATAATGCAGCCAGTTGAAGCTGTCTTCATGTTCCACTGAGCTTTCATTAGGTCAACTATAAGTTCATTCATGCTTCTAAACATTTTTTATTCATACCTTTGAGTTAGAACAATTAATTCATTGTTTGAATTTTTTCTTCTAGAAAAAGTTTTGTCTTTGCCAGAGAAATATATTTGTTCTATTTACATCAACAAAAAACCAAATTAAAACAAAAAACCCCCAACCATCCACAGAAAAAGGAAAGAGAAGTATGCCTAAAGAGATGCATGGAACCTGGTATTTACATACTCTGAGAAGCAATTTGGTGAGTAAATGCGCTCAAAAATATAATTTTTAGGATGAAACCAAGAGACGAAGAAGTGCAAATGAATGGTTTGTAAACTTTCTTGAGTGTGAATCAAATATTTAGAGAATGATTATGCCATGAATCATTACTTTAACACATACTGATTCCCCAATCACTGTTCATTCTTTCGGAGCACATTATTTACACATCATTGAAGTACCCTTTAACTGTTGTTAAAGCATCATTTAAATTTGATTTGTAGTTAAAAAATCTGTAGATTTAAAAAGTATAGAACACAGCTACCATTACCAGAGATAATAATGGGAAATTTAGCATTTAGCAATGAAAAATAAATGCACTCTGATTTCTATAAATCAACTTTTATTCCACTGTTATTATAACTGAACCTATTGAACAAAAAAGAAGTTTTCTTATATTGAGGGGAAGAAAAACCCACCACAGCCTTTACAAAAGTCTCATACAAGAAGATATGGAATGCATACCAAAAATATGGCAATTTGTGTGGGTTTACTCAAGCTCCCAATGCAAATATTCAGGTACAGAGTGCTTTGAAGTAAGTGACTCAGAGGTCTCTTCCTTCTGCCTGATGCCTAAAGCCCCCATTCGTTTTTTATTTTTCTAATTTGTAAGCTTTATAAGTTTTATAAGTAGTAGAAGTAGATTTTAGAAGCAGCAGCCCTCATTCCCTTTCCCTGTAGTACAAGTAGTTTACATATTCCTTAACCCTCTTACCCCATTCTATGCTCCCCATATCAAATCTACCCCTGAATTCAGTGGCAATGTTTAGTCTCTTGTCAAGGAAAGGCCTAGACTGTTTAGAGAACACCCATATCAGGGCCTGAATAACAAAACAGAGTCAAGAACTAGGTGACTGTATATCCTTTGTGCTCTGAAGATGATGAAGAATGATGAAGAGGTGGTCCTGAAATGCACCCCAGACTCAATTCTAAGGGGGTGGACCCGGGGCGGTCCAGAGCAAAGGCTACGGGGTGGACACACTTGGGATTGGACAGATAATACTATAAAATGTAACATCTTGGGCACAGCTGCGCGTGCATCTTGTAACACCTATTGCCTTGGCACAATTAAACCCTTTCCTTATCTCACCCCTAATTAACTGCTCCTGAGTTATTTTTTAGCACCAACATTCCATGGCATCATGCCCTAACTTCCTTGAGTGTTTACTAACCAAGAATTTTACATCCCCTGAATATTTCTCAATCAAAGACTTTCCAAGACCTTATCTTTCCAACAAACTAATGGAGAATTTGCTTTTTACTACAATCCATCTTTTTTCCTTCACCTTTTCAGGTCAATTCCTCTTTCTTCAGCTCTAGCCAGGTAGCTCTTGCTCTCCAAGCTAAAGACACAACCAACCTCAAGGTTCCTCACCTCCATTCCTTCTACAGCAGTCCCTCTATTCCAGGAATTTAATTTATGCAGAAGCTCTTGGCAGTTCCAGGCAACTTTTCCTAATCCTATTCTACTTTACATCTTCATCCAACTGCTGACACTGTATTCTTGGCAAGGATTTTCTTCTCATTTACCTACCTCTTCAGAGGCATATCTCTGACCTCTGTTTCTAACAGAGATTGAAAATAGTTTTATGAATATCTTTAGTAGTTTCCAAAGGAAGTCAAAAGGGAAAACCACCCCAATCTCTGATTGCCTAAAATCTTGAGTAGAAATCAAAATACTGTGTGAGAATAAAATACTCCTGACCTGAGAAGCTGTCTTGGCCTACTTTTTCCTTATTACATAAGTTTTCTGGCCTCAGGGGAGATTTATTAAGTACTGAACAAGTAGTTACCTGAGGTACTAGGTCAAATGTAATGATTTCTCTTTTAACCACAACCCAGAGTTATGAAGTGCTCTTTTTTAGTTTTAGTTTCCAAATTGCTGCTCTTATTCTTGCATTCATACCACCCTTCTATGGAGTAGTTGTAACTGCATTTTATTAGTAAAGCATATGGTCATATTTTAATAAAATTGCAAGTCTTTAACTTCATGGCTATGTTCCTTTTTCACTTCTCTAGTCAATTTTGAGAATGCAGTTTTTAACAGTTCCTTTTTTCTGAGGTATTTATTTATTTCAATGAGATTTTAATCCGAGTTGAATTTCTGTTTCAAGTGGTTTATGTTACTTCTGCTTACATGTTAAAGTAATTCAGTTTTAATATACCTTAAATACCCTGTAAAAACAGTATACTTCATTTTAACAGTCCTATAAAAAGCAGTTCTGTATTTATGAGCTTAGAAAGTGGGTTTTCTGAACCACTACAAGATACCTAATATATTTTTCAATTATTGTAAACATTCTGAATACATGTGGCTTATATTGCTACAGATTTATTATAAGCTGATTCAGTTCCACATTCATTCATAAATTAGCTCAATATTTATGTAGCAATAATATCAATCATAGCAATAATATTTAGAATTTTGTATGTGAACATAAAATGCAAAAAAAAACCCATAAAAAATGGGTTTATACCCTGCTAATCATTTAAGAATAAAAACTTTCTTTTCTTTGAGAGGAAAAGTCGGTTTGTTGTAGGCAGATTCTTCTGGGGGGGCGAGGGTGCTCTGAGTGGAGAAGGCATGAGAAGAGAAACAAAATGTTCATTGACAAGAATTCGTAAATCTACAGTCACTTCGTTCCTAACTAAAAAAGAAAAGTAACAGTAGCTGCACATTTGAAAACTGTTTTTTATTCAACTCCAAAAAGCAATCCATAGCCATGCTTTGGTATCCTTTTAATAAGGCAAATTTACAAACCTGTAATTTCTTTGAAATACAAGAATAATTCCTGTAAAAATTTAATGCTAAGAATATTCTGCTCATTCAAATGTTTAGAACCAGATTGCATGAAGTATTTCATAAAAATAAAAGACATCATAAAAGGACACCTTTCTGTCTAGAGCATAGAGATTCTGCAAACTATTTTCTCTGAAGATTGAGGTATTGTTCCTTAACCTTGCTCAATTTCCTTAGCATTTTTCTGAACACAGTAAGCTACAGCTGTGTGTTTTTTATTGTTTTTGCTATGCTGAATGACATTTCCCATATTATTTCATTGTCACAGTGCATTATGGAATCATTCTGTCAGATTTCATCATAGTTTGTGTAGTCCAAGATTAGCATGTAAAGAAAATGAAACTTTATGTACCTAAACTACAAGTTTTCAGGTTTGGGTTATTTTTTTTTTAATATTTTTTAATATATTTAAATATTTTTCTATGTTTCATATACATGCATATATATAAAAATTATATATGTGTGCATATATATATATTAGATTTTCAAGATTAGAATTTTAAAACAGACATTCTTTTGGCATCATCTTGGTTTGCTGAGAAAATTGATATAAAAATTACTTTCCTGTTTACAAAGCAGTGAGACATAGAATAGAATTGAGCCATTTTAGTGGTTTTGTTGTATTTCAAGTACACGATTTCCAGGTAAGAAATTCCAACTTATACTAGAAGGACAGGGGGTTAATTTAATACTAGAGTTTTTGGATAGATGAGAGAAGTGCATGTACTTTATCGTATTGCAAACAAGACATTATATTACTTTGCTATATTTATGGGTATTACTTCAATATATTACATAAAGATTCAATAAAGGGAAAAGAATGGGAAAGAGTAACTGTTGTAAATTTGGTTATAACTGTTGTAAATTTGGTTATAAATCACAAAATTGGTCTGTTATGCCTGCTTTGACAATGCTAGTAACCTGTTCCTGAAATAGGGCCATACACCAGGAGATAAAGAGGCTTTTACAATTATGCTGAATTCTTCACTCCTGATCCAAACTACTCCTTCTCTGGAAAGAATTAGACTCTTTGTGGAATATTGGATGAATTTGGTCCATTTTTTTATACTTACTCTTCAGTAAGTATTAACTTCTCTCTTCCCCTTTCTTACTAGTTGCTCTTGTCAGTATTTTATTTATCTGTAACCTTATTGTGAAATAACCCCTTCTGTTACTGGAACATTTGCTTAACTTTCCATGAATATTAATGCTTTCCTGTAAATTCAGAAGAGTATATTTGTATATTCATAAGGACGGTAAAAGAGATTTAATTTGAATTCTACTGGTTTCATTCTGAATGACAGAATGAAAGTGTCTAATTAAATTTTACTTTGGATTTACTTCTAAAATTCTACCACAGAAAAACCCTACCCTTTCAGGGAATACCTGAAATTTCAGGGCTGGAGGGAATAGCAGGGGTGGCCAGATATGATGCTGATGACATTGTTCTTCTTGTATGCTACTGACCAAAGAAACTTGTGACAACTCTGTTAATTCAGTGTATCCATGGAATAGACCTTTTATTATTACTATTTCCTGTATTTTTAGTGTTGCATCTCAGAGCACTGTCAGCTGTTAAGAAATTTAAATACCAAGCTTGTAGTTATGTTCTTGGTTGAGGAAGGATCATGAGGAATACCTTGCCACACACCTTTGAGTTTATTTGGCTCCCATTCATTAAGAATCTTAAACACTGAGAGAAGAATTTACTAGGTCTGTGTTAACTGCTATTTTGTCTAACCTACAGGTGTGAAAACTAGGCATTGTGGGTCTTTTGCTGAATGAAAAAAGCCAGGCTTTCATGTTGTGTTTAAGCACTGATACAAGAGCAGTAAAGGAGTCTTTAGCCTGTCCTTTGCCATTATCACTAGCTGATGAAATACTGCCATGAAGTGTCCTACAGAATGGGTTCTGGAGATCTGTATGCTGCCCTTATGCACTGCCAGAGTTTCAGACGATTTGTGGAGGAGGCACATGCAGAAGCACATAGGATATACAAAAACTTCTTGCTTACATGTATCATTTGAAAATGGAAAGCCTGTAATGCACAAGGAACAAAATACTTAAATCCTGGGCAAGCTTTTAATTGCACAAGTCATCACTGAATAATAACCTGAACAATAGTCAACCTAACTGGATTAAGATCCTATGATTTAACTACAGGGGTCATGGCAGTGGGTTTCTCTGTGGGCCATGCAGAGTTTCAGCTACAGAAGAACCAGTGATGGGTAGATTATACAGACAATAACTTCTGACCTGATTGATGTTGTATTTTCCACTTATTTCCTCATATTTCCCATGTATTTTCCTGAATCAGGAAGCTGAGTCAGTCACAGAAAGTGAGGCAAGTTTGAGAAAGATTTTCCAGAAAACTAGCAGCTTGTTTAACGTGGTACAAAATAAATGTGAAAGATTTTGGACTCTTTCCTGCAGAGACAAACACATGGAAAAGAACAAAGTTCAATAAAAGGAGCTTGAGATATGGACAACATTTCATGAAATGGACACAAATGTGTTTAAATTAGAAATAAGAAGAAAATAGACTAAGCCAGTAAGGTTAAAGGATAAGCTTCCAATGGGAAGAACACAGGGTAAATAACCTAAATAATTTTGAGATTAAAAATGATACATTTGTGAACAAGCTGAATACAACAAGGTTGCAAGAAAATTACTATGAAGTTCTTTTCTGGTTGTCTGTAACAAAGAGAGTAATCTTGTTCTTAGAGTCAGGAGATTGTGATTCTCAGTTTAAGGCTGTTTCCATTAGTGTCACATGTATTGCTGTTAAGTTAGGCTTAAAAACAACTTTGCTTCACGTGCTGCGGGTTTTTTTTGTTTGCTTTAATTTGTTTGTTTTTGGTTTGGTTTGGGGTTTGTTGGTTTGGTTTGGTTTTCTGTTACAAAAATGTAATTAAAGTTCAATTAGACAAAAGGAAAAACAAAAAATTAAAAAGAAGGGAAGCAGGGATAGCTGACCAAAACTTGTTATAAGCAGCTGGAAAACTGAAAATCTAATATAAAAAAATAGTGGAAAAATGAAACCATTTAGTCTTTGCATACACTTGCAAAATTTCAATACATTTAAGCAGAAACAAATCAGGACATTTGGACTTCTGTTTAGAGTTCTGTACATCAGTATACCTGCAAACTATTTTGAATTGCTGACAGGAATATTAACATTTATTATCCTCCAGTTTATAATCGAAGACTTAAATGAGTGTACTACACTAACCTCAGAGAGAGAGTACATTGATTGCGGAGATTTAGAGCAATTACAAGTGTTTAAAGCATGAGAAATATTGAAGCTTTTGTTATAAGAGCAGAATTATGAAGAGATATGCCAGCTTAACATTAGAAAATTACTTTTTGATATAGAGTAGTGTAAAATAGATTCTATTTTGCAAGAAAACAGCCTGAGGAAAGAAAACAATTTGCTTATAGAATGCTGTGCCTTCTTTCTTATTTCTCAATATATGCAAGAATTTAGAACATCCTAAATGCTGTGAGCTGATAAACTAACTTTACATCTGTAGAGAACATACTCTGGAATAAATCTAATTGAAAGTCACGTTGCATGATTTCATAAAATATTACGTGACTTACTTTCTCTTTATAATTTGTTTGCAATCTGGCTTTTGTGTTATGGCGAAGTTGTGTGGCCTTTTTCATCAAACTACAGCAGTTATGCTGGTTTTTTTCAGTCAGATAACGTGAAGACTGCAGGTAGTTCATTGGCAGGATGAAGTAAGGGGTTACTAGGTGGTTCCTTTCTGCATGAAATAGTCAGACTGAGTTATGTCCATTTCAGTAGGTACTGTGTAAAAGATCTGATGATGGAATTATTTTCTATTGGTTTCTTTATCTCTGAGTTATGCATGAAGTCATACACTCAGAGTAAAAGCATTAACAAAGAAAGAGATGTCTCTCACTTGTAACACCATAGGCTAAATATTGGACTCAATACAGTCTTCACACTAGGTCCCTGTGTTTTCCCTATGCTGTACAAAACTATTTTCTGGGAGTCCAGAAAACAGTTTCTGTTTTCCACATAATGTCCATCAGGTCTCGTGAAATCTGCTGTTCCCCAGTGACTTAACTCAGGAGGAATAAAGAGAGTTGCAGAGAGGAATTAAAAATGGCTGGGGGAAAGACAGGATTTCTGCTCCATATTAAAGGACATTCAAAGATATGGGAAAATTATGGTTACATGGAGCTTTTTTTTAATGACCTTGGAAGAATAAACTTGTCACTTGAAAGAGATAATGGCTACATGAATGAATCAGGATCGTTGGATATCCAGCAACTAAAAGTTATGGGTTTTTTAAAAAAAATCTTATCTTACACTTAGGATAGGGAATTTTAACTATAGTGAATACATTCTATACAGATATTCAGGAGGAAAATTTAATAGGGAAAGTAGATAGCAGAAATATGTCATAGATAAATAATAGTTACTTATTTTAAGACCTACCTGGTGAGCTGATTACAACTGTCACGTGTTCTGAGTGACAATAACAAGCACCATTGCCAAACAACTCAGTGAGTGATCTGAAGTACAAATATTTTTTCTTACATTTCAACAGCAAAGCTCAAAATGATTGAATTTGTAATTTTTTTGATTGAATGCAAACATTTTAATTTATAACATGCATCATAAAAAAATGGCCTAGTTTGTTTTGGGTTAGATTGATTGGGGGAATGCCATGAAATGCCATTTGGAATGATATTTCATTACTTATGATGCATACATTCTGTCCTTCATGTCTGTTTAAAGAGATCATTATATTGAAACACAACAGTTTGCAAATACTTCTTGTACATACGAATTGATCATGTTTGAAATATATTTTATTAGTGCCAAATTTTGATCTATGGAAACAAACTACTGAGAAAAAGAATGCTTACAATCTTCTTTATTTAATAATTTTACTGTGACAGTTCTATCCATCAGGAAAAATAATAGATTGGAATATTCAGATGAGAAAAGATTAACTCTCTGTCTGTGTCCTCTGTACTGTTGTGTATGATTCTTTCTGGCTTATGTCAATAAAGACATCATCTCCATTTGCTCTTGTTTCACTACTATGTATGTACTGCAACCTTCATCCACAGTGTTGATTCTCTGTTGTAAAAGTACAGGATGTGTATTTTAGGGATTTCCTATTTTTGTAGCAGACTATATCTTTTTAGAAATGATTATGTTATTATGCTTATTGCTATATAACTTTCCCATCTTTTGTGGCTCTAAGTAATGACGATATTTTAGAAGCTATGACACATGGGATTCTCCTGAAACTGTAAGTACCTGACAACTGTCTCTCGATTCTAACTGGGTGGTGATTTTGTTGGATAAACCTCTCCTGACTGTAGGCCATTTGTTTGTGCTGAGTATAGGAGAAGTTTGGCTGGGTTTTTTGGCCTTCCGAAACATGGAAGACTAGTCATCTCAGAAACTGAGAAGTCTAAAGTAGACTGTGTAGACAAGACAGAGGCTATAAGTACAGCTGAAACGTAGTCACTGTGGGCACATACATTTAGTTCTTTATGATAACACTGTATTGTTCATAGAAGTTTTGGGGTAGACAGTTACACTGGAAATCTTAAATCACCTTTTTTTGGTCATAGATCACACAGCTTTACTTTGACCACCTGGACCTTAGGAAAGAAAATGTAATTACCATTGCACCTTGTGTTAGTTCTAAAGAATGAAGACAACGTAAAAATGTCTTCAAAATCACTGAGGGTCAAATAGGTGCATTCACATGAATTTGGCTTACCTGTAAGCACATCTGAAATTAGAGACAAGTTTTCCATAGGATGTTGTCAGGTTTTCTAAGGAACCTACATCACCAATAATGAAAGCTCAAGGAAGAGCAAGTATTATTAAATTTGACATATGTGCATGCATCTTAGCTATGCAGGGGGATGTGGGGTAGAAACTGACTGCAAATGCTTGTGTTATTCCTTGATTATGCTTAATAATAGAAGCATGTGTATCAATTTTCTATACTTTGTAGATTTACTTATGAAATAAGTAGAATGCTTGGGAGGACAGAGCTGTTGCAGGTTTTATGGCTATTGTTTCTGGTTTATTGTCTGGACTATATAGGATATAAATTTTCTTGATTTATACATTGTTTTGCCAGTCACCATTTTTAAGGGAGTATTTCTGTCCTTGTGAGTCTTGACCCTTGGAAAACTCAAAATGTAAGCATTAAACTGATTTGATCTTTTGATACTTTCATAAAACCTTCTCACACAAACATGTCTACGTAATTCCATGCAAGATATACAACAGCAACCAGGACTGCCTGGAAAAACAGCAGCTGTCTAAACATCAAGTATAATGATAAAACAAAAATTATGTATTCAGAAGAGCTGCTTGTAATGATTTGTGCAAATTTTTATGCTTTTGTGTTTTTGTGCTGTTGAATGTAATTGGAGACACCAGCTGAGAAAGTTAAATAGAGTGAGGGGTAAGAAGCTTCCACCCCTTAAAATAAACTTTGTTCTTATAATATTTGCTTTTGGTGCTCCATTTTATTTCCTTCTCCTTCTCCATGGATGTAGCACATGTTCTACATGATTACCCATGGAAAAAAATCATATAGAGCATGGTGGCCATAAAATTAAAAACATTTGCAATGGGTATTGTATTTCTGTCCAAAAGCAACTATGGAACTCTAGTTTAGCTTGTTCTGTAGTAGGTAGTCTGTAATAATTGGTTCTTACAGGAGATGGACCAGAGAGTCCTTAAAAAGAGTGTGAATAACAATCCTGTTTCACCATGGTGCTTCAAACTATAAAGACAATGAACATGTAATTTTATTATCAAGAGCTACAGAATATATACATGTCAAATTGCTGCTGCTACTAGTACAAAGAAGCAAAGTTGTGGTTAAATGAGATTTGATCAGATTTTTAGTGTTGGTTTAAGAGTGTCTGAATTCTCATGGTACTTCTTATGCTCTGGTATTCTTCAATTTTGTTTAATCAGGATTTCCTTTTGATTTCATTTTTCATTGCCTTCTGTTCCCACAATTCACTTTTCTGTGGTTTATACATGTTCTGCAAAACTCATTGAATCAGAGGTTTTATCACCTCATGTTATCACATCTCCCACAGGCACCAACAGTCACTTGATGTTTCCTCCTACTTGTTACAGACTTCAGGCCATTTCAATGTGGTTTTTTATCATCACTGAACTGGATCAAAAGCGAGTATCTATTTCTTTTTAACAAGTGCAATTTTCTGGTTTGTTTTGTTTTGTGGGTTTTTGTTTGGTTGGTTGGTTGGTTGGGTTTTTTTGTTTGTTTTTTGTTTTTTAAATTATTTCTTTATCTATTTTGGCAATTTTCCTGACTAGGTTTAGGAGGACTTCAAAATGTTTCCTGAATAACAATTCCTCCCACTGATTATGTAAAACAGATTGCAACTGATGATGTGCTACAAATGATTTTAGGAAAAACTGTCTTCATTTTAGCCTTGTGATACTGCTGGATAGGCTGTTTGATCCATTTTAAACACTGGAGGCTAGTTTGTTGACCAGTTCAATAAAGAGCTGATATAGGTCTTCATTCTCTAGATAAAATTATGGTATGAGAACATATCTTCCAGATGTTCCTCCTTCTAGTTGCCCAGTGTGAATATTCTTGTTACTTGACAGAGCAGGGGATAGTCATATTTTCAGAGCCTAGGGCAGTGTAGAGTGAAATGAACAGATAAAATAATATAAAGTGTCATGCATTTTACAAACAGAATGGCTGGATGCCCACAGGAGCCCTGATACTTCCAGTAATATTTCAGAACAATCCACAGAATCATAAAGTTGTGAAAACTCTAATGTAACCTGCAGATACTCAATAAACAAATGCTAGGAAACACTACACCACAAGTTCAGAAAAAGAGTCTGTGATATTGATACTAGAAAGAATCCACAAAAGGGCCATGAAATAAAGGACTGGAGCATCTTTCCTCTGAAGACAGGCTGAGAGGGCTGGAACTGCTCAGCTTAGAGAAGAGAAGGCTCAAGAGGAATCTCATCAACGTGTACAAATTTCTGAAAAGAGGTTGTAAAGAAGGCACAGACAGACTCTTTTCAGTGGTGTCCAGTGACAGGATAAGGAGCAACAGGCACAAACTGAAAAATAGGAGGGTGTCTCTGAACATGTTCTCTGTTGCCCAGAGAAGTTACGGATGCCCCTTTCTGGGAAGTGTTCAAGGCCAGGTTGGATGGGGCTTTGAGCAACTGGTCTAGTGGAAGGTGTTCCTGCCCATGGCAGGGGGTTGGAACTAGATGGCCTTTAAGCTGATCCCTTCCAACTCAGGTCATTCTATGATTCTATGATCAGCAAACACTATTTTACTTTTGGAGTTACTGAGTACTGGGACAAGTTTCACAGAGAAGTAGGGGAACTTCCCTTCTTGAAGATATTCAAAAGCTGTCTGGAAATGGTCTTGGACAAGAGTGCTAGGTGGTCCTGCCTCAGCAGGGTGTTTGAACTGTATGACCTCCAGAGGTCCCTTCCAGCCTCAGCCAGTCTGTAAGTTTTTGATTCTACTTTGAAATTATTTTTCCACATATCATTCATTGAATGTCAATATGCATACATTGTGAAATTCTGTGGTTTTTTGTGAATCTTAGCAGAGAAAGGATGGGCAATGAATGATCTAGTTAACAACTACTTTTAGAGGTTTTTTTTTTTAATTATGCAGAAAAAGAGCTGAAACACCACATGGTAGAAACTGAAGGACTTACACATCAGTACACGATAATTTGTTAGAGCTTTGTGCATATGCCCTGCCCCTCCATCTGTGTTGTAACCACAAAGGGATGATCTATTATCATGATTGCTTTTACTTGTAAAGTAGCAGCATAAGAGGCCAACATTCTTCTCTTCTGTTCCCTTTGCTTCTTGAGTCTGGTGAACTTTACAGGGTGCAGACCAGTAAAAATATTTCTATTTTATGAGCAGAGGTGTTTTTAAACTATTAATTTGTTATATCATTATTTTACTGTCAAGGTGTTAGAGGGAGGCTACGACGTTCTTCATTGCCCTTCTCCCAATCTGTTTTCACAGCAGCTTTAAATTGTATCTACAGATTATCTTTTTTGTTATTAATTTATCAATTTTTTCCCCACCACTGCTTAAAAGGGAACCGCCACACTTTTTTCATCTCCACGTACATCAGATGGGAGATGAAGTATTTTTATTTCAGGCACGTGTTACTTATCTGTCATTACATAAACACACTCAAATGCATTTACCTTCCCAAATTCAATGACAAGAGTGGTTTTCTTAGCTAATTATCTATTTTCCATATGACTACTGATAACAACCCTGAGATTAGTTCGGTTGGTTAGAGAATGGTAATAAAAACACCTAGATCATGGGTTTGATCTCCATATGGACCATTTGTGTAAGAGCTGGACTTGATGATCCTTGTGAATCCCTTCCAACTCAGAATATTCTGTGAAATCTGTGAGACTATATGGCCTACGATATGTTTGAAGTCATAGACCTTGCAGAAGATGTGATATTGTCATGGGATGTATCTCATACGAAAGCTACAGCAACCACAGTCTTTGACATTTCCTTTTGGTCTCTCATTGCCTGATAGCCTCTAGAAATGAGGCAGCAGTGATTGATGTTTGTGTAGCTTCTGCTGAAGCTTCAGAGTTTCTCCTTAATGAATACTTTATTTTCCAATCGTTCTGTATTTTTAGGGAAGATATTCCTTTAGATGGAATGCAAATATCTGACACATAAAGGTTTGTCTCTCACATAACTGTACTCATTTTTCTTCATTCTTCACAATGAGCAAAACTGTAGAGAGCTGTAGAGTCCTTCAGAATTTACTGGTGTCTCTTGCTCTTTTTGCAAAGTCTTTTATATATGTGTTACAGTCAGAAAAGAAGAAAGTGCTGCCAGTAACTGCTACCTTTTATCTGAGAGGCTTCATAGAACTTTCACAAAATATTGGTTCTCTCCAGGGGCAGCTTTGACTTCTTCTGGCAAAATTACTACAGTACAATGCAGTAGCATTTGAACTTCACTGTAGGGGAGGTGTGAGGAAAATTAATGCTTAGCTTCTAAAAGTGAGGCTGTTCTTTATGATTTCCCTTCCCTTAGTTATTGACCTTATTCCTGAGCTATAAGATGAAAAAATAAATCTATATATAATTTCATTGCAAGAGAAAATTGTGATTTATTTCTAATTTTTTATATTTTGCCAGCAAAAGATTGTGCCACATATAGACATATAAGCGTTAAAAAGGTGGTGTGATACAGCTACAAAGACCTAATTTTTCATAAGCAGGAGTTGAAAATGCAAACCAGATTAAAACTCTTACAGAAGAAAAAAATTAAATTACTTGTATACAAGAATTAAAAACAAACAGTAACACATATTTCCTATCGTAAAAGAGACAATGCTATTAAATCATGGTTTTTGATATATAAAAGTACATTTTGAGGAAAATTATGACATTTTTTGACCTCTACTATCTACACCATGATGTTCGGGTGTTAAAAAATAAATACATGGTAGAGTCATTTGTACTTCAAATAGGAAAGGTTCATAACACAATGTCCACAACAGAAGCAATGGTCTTCAGTGCTGCCAGAATCATCAGTATTTATTACATAGGGCAAAATAGATGGAGTTATCTTGTTGGCTATATAAGATGTGTTTCTTAATCAGGAACAAACATTTGTCCTCAGAGTCATAGATATTGCCACATCCCAGCAGGATAATTTGGTAGTGCTTCAGTTCTGGCCAGCGAAAGTTCTGTGGTGAACAGATGAATTCACCTTCAGTGTCACCAGAGCTGCACACTGGCGCTGCCTACAGCTTTGGTTCCAGGGGAAAGGCTGTCCAAAAGTATTTTATTTATTTTATTTTTCAATAATGAATAAGATGAAGTCAAATCTTTCAGATAAGCTGGAGAAAATGAAAGAAGAAAAAAGACTGAAAAATACAAATGAAATAAACCACTTGTTGGCAAAATTGAAATATGAAGATTTGGAAAAATGAGGCATTGTAGATGGAAATTCAGACTTCTGCACTTACATTTTAGGTAACATTCTGTCAGACTGACTGTTTAAAGAAAGCTCTTTTGAGTCAGTGGAACCTGGGAAGAGTCTGTTCCACTGGCAGCCTGACATTAGAACTTAGAGACTGTGAAATCTTAATCTGTTATATACGTCCATAAATTATAGGTTGTATAACTGTCTAGGGAGGGCATATCATCCTTACATTAATTACCAGAGCAAGTAAGTAGTCCTGAAATTTCACAAGATTGAAAAGCCCACAATGAATGTAAAGAATTACAAAAAAACTAAGGTAAAGGAAGTACACTTACATCTTAAGACATCTTTTCCAAGTCATATACTGGATTCAGAGATAATTAATGCATTATGAAAACTTTGCTGCAAAATGGTAATACTATGGTGAGAAACACCATCCATCCAAGTCAGATTTTAACACATTAAATTTTCATTTTGGTACTAATATAATCTTTATGACGCTCAGAATAAAATTTCAGTGTCAGGTCTTAGTCCTGTTTTATAAATCTTGTTTGCATATGTGTCTGGCAAAGGCATTTTCCCATTCTTTAACTTGTGGATTTCTTCAAGCAGTGTTCAGTGTTCGCTGCTCTGAAAGCCACATACTCTTCTCTCAAGGAGAGAGAGACCTTGCTCAATTCCCCCATTAGCAACTGAGTACCCCTCTGCAAATGATATTATTTCATTGTTTCAATAATCTTTCTTTAAAATGCCTGATTTTTTTCTTCCTTTTTGTTTGAATTCACAGATTTTGCCTCTATCACCACCCAAACTGGGATTTATCTCTTAAATTACATTACATGTGATGCAATGTATGGTGCGAACACCTAATCTACTCCATAACAAGTAGAGTAGGTGCTTAAAAAGCATAACTCAGAAAAACCTTTTTGGTTACTGTTTTAGAATAAGATGAAAAGCCTTCTAACAATATCGAGTTTTCTTCATTGACTCTAAAAAGAGAATAGACATCTAGCTTCAATAGATATTGGAATGTAGGCAAGATGAGTTCCATCTTTATTTCAAATATTATATATTGTCACTTGCATGCATGTATTTTCCAAAAATACAAAAAAACCCCAGACTTTCTTCCAGTTTGCTGTCAATTCACAAATGGAGCTTTTGGTTGCACATACAACTGAACCCCATGTGCAAGCACTCATTATCATTAATGATTATATTGCAAATTGCATCAATCATTAGTTATTTCTGTACGTCCTTGTATCCAGATGAAAACCATAGTCTTGATTAAGGAATAAAAAATGTTTTCTCTAAGATTTGTAAGAGGTAATTAAAAGACTTATGTGGCCACTGAACTTTCCATGATGATGAAATTTTTTATCTTACAAGGAAGAAAAGGATACTTAAATGACAGAAGGTAATGAGGTGTTTCTGATCTTGTTTATGAAATTCTGATCTGGACATGAGGGCTTACTCAGCAGAACTGAGTAAATGCAACGTCATTTGGCTTTAGTAGATAACCCAGTGATTCTGCTCCTTTTTTAATATTTGATAATCCATATTTTACTTTAAAGTGACTTCTGATAGCCTTTTATGCAATTATTTTTCTGTCGATTATGCCCCACATCTCTCTATTGTGGTTAATGTAATTGAAGTCTTTCATAAGTCACTTGCAAGAAATATTTTATTTGAAAATATTATGACCAGAATGCACCGTATTTCAATGGGGGAATTACTTCTGGCTTCTTACATGCATCCTATGTATTTCCACTACTACAACTTTGAAATTTTTTGATCTTAGATATAAATGTTATATAAAGTTATATGAAGTTATATGTTCTATAAAGTTAAAATTTAAAAATTCCCAAACAGTTTTATAAATGTTTTAAAAGAAAAAAGTTTATCCCTGACACCTGACCAGCAGCATGCTAGGTCTAGATCTTTTATTATTTCTGAGATTTTAGTTTTCAGCTCTTTTGTGTACAATTTAATGTCTCTTTAAAAGCTTGAACAGTTAAAATCCTCTTCCCAAAAGAGCCTGAAGATTGATTCAACAATCTCATCATTAAATGCATATATGCACACCCATACTTATGAAAATTCTTAGTATTTTTTCATATATATATATAATGTTACAAATATAAGTTTTTACTAAGATATTTAAAAGATCCTTAACATCTTTCATCTTTTAATACTGGAAAGATATGGCAGCAAATATGCTTCTATAGTCCTTCAATTCTTGGAGTCTCCTATATAATTTTCTTTGCTGATTGTGGCAAGCATTGTCGTATGGTCAGTAAGGTACTGAGTCTATATTATTGCCTAAAGAAAACTCAGGGAGAAAAAAACCTCAGGGCAACTTAATTTGGAGGTAAGGGAAGGGAAGGTTTTAATGATGCCTCAGGCATTGGGCTACAAGTCATGCGAGCTCTGTCTCCTGACCCAGTGTTACAATTTTATAATGATGTCCATCCAATCCCTGATTTATCCACCCCTCAGCCTTTGCCTTGTTCCACCCCCTGCCCCGCCCCTCGGGAATTGAGTCTGGGGATGTTTTGGGACCCTTTCTTCCTCATCTTCATCTTCTTCAGGGCACACTGTCCTTGGAGCTTGTCCAAAGTTCTGGGTGATATCTGGTGCTCCAGGCCAGGGAGCAGATGTTCTTATACAAAATGAAGGCCTACCCTGAAAAGAAGACTAAATATGCTACAGGAATTTAGGGGGACTTGATATGGGGAATATGGAATGGGGTAAGAGAGTTGGGTGCATATGTAACTACTGTGCTAAAGGATGAGGGAATAAATGCTGCTGCTTCTAAAATCTATATAACTAGTTCTAAAACTGATAAATTAAAAATCAAAAATTAAAAAAAAAAACAAAAAAACCCCTTAAGGCAACAACATAATTCATTATAAAATTATCAAGATACAGTCTTCTCTAAATTCCTTGTGCTGAATCAAGTAATGGTTAATGGTAACAGCTAGACAGTAGTTTTGCCCAAGTCACAACTTAATATGTGCTATAAAGGAAATTGAAGGAAAACCATCACTGCAAATCAGTGGTATACAAAATGTTCTGTTCTTCATATTGTTGAATGCAGTAATTTATTGTTTCCTAATAAAAACAATTTTGCAGTCATAACCAACCAATCAACCAACCAACTAACCATTTAAAAAAAAAAAAACAAAAACACTTGGTTTCTAGTTAAACATATGGTGCATTTAAAAAGCTTTTAAAAATTTTTATTTTCACACCCTCTCAGAAATCTCTACCTGCTTGCTAATGCCTGTGCTTGCAGTGTATTGTGTTAGTTCTTTCTTTATTTTAAGGAGGTTAAATTCCTTTGCATTACATTAGGTACAAAGACACTCTACACCTAATGGCTTATTCAAAACAAAAATGCCATAAAAATGTTATAAATATGCATTAATCGCATGCAATATAGTACAGGAAAACCCCATAAAGCAGAAGAAGCCATAGAAATATGAAATGAATTTAAAATTATGAAGTGAGTTTATCAAAGTGATAACACACAAAAGGATTATAGCTCTGTCAGCTCTCTATTATGTGTGCGTATATATATATATGTATGTATGTACACATTTTAAAGAATTAAAAAAAATCTGTGAAGTAGCTTTGTATCAGTGTTATGACTTTATGAAATACCTCTGCATTGCTTATTAGATTTATTAATAAAGGCTTATATTTGTCATGATAATGTCTTTCACTCCTGTTGACACGATGTTTTCTTTTTGCACATTAAAGATTGCATGCTTAATTAATTTTTATAATAGCTATGATAAAAATTACAAGGTTTTTAAATCAGTGTGTTAATCATAATACCTTCAGCAAAATGTCATTTGGAACATTTTTACTTACAGAACAGAATTGTGAAGTGGTTTTTCTACACTTCCTTACTCTGTACTAACTTCAAAGAAAATTTTAAAGCCTTTGTACTGCCTTACTTCCAATCTTGGAAGCAAGTATGACTTCACAGAAAAAAATCTTTCACATTGATAGCATAGAGACTGGTCCCAAAGAGTAATAAAAGGTGCTCTATTACTATTTTATGGGAGTTAGTCTTGTTCTAAATCATATTTTTCAAAAAAGTTTTTTTATTTCTCTGCAATTGTTGAGTTTTCATGGTTACTCAGACTATGTGCAAATTAAGCATCTTTCTGGATCTATTTGTTCATAATTTTAGGCTTCCAGGGTGAAGGGATAATTCATAAACCAAACCACAAAAAATGTGGCAGTTTGAGCCACATTAGAAATCCAAAATTCAATTTCCAGGCCTCCCCCCACCCCTTCCCACAATTTATCTCAGCACCAGAGAGAAACTTTCAGGCCAGAGTCTTCTATAGGGGAAGGGGGAAGTATATACATTTATTTACACAAATAATTACTATACAAACTAAAGGCAACAATATATTTATATTACATTTCTATCAGTCCTTTAAGCCCCTCCCTTTAACTTTAGTCCAGGAAGAGCCTTTTCAGGCTGGGAAGTAACCAGTCTCTCCCTTGTGGGAGTGTTTGGGGCCTGAACGCTCCCCCCTCACCAAACTCCAGCTGTTTTGTTGCAGTTTTTTCCTCCTCACGAAGTCCAAGAAGATAGCTTTGAGTCCTTTCTCCTTGGTCTGCTGTGTGATCTCTCTTTCTCAGTCTCACACCTCGGTTCGTAGGCTGCTGCAGAGTATTTCAGCTTATCAAGCGTCCTCCGAGTCAGTTTTCGGCTGCCCCCAGTCAGCTTTGGCAGGGCAACTCCCGAGCTCTTGGCCCGTCTCCAATTTCACCTGGGATTCTTCTCCCGCCAGGCCTCCTTCTCCGGCCTGTCTCTTGGCTCAGCTTCAATGCTGAGCCTCTCCTCCACTTTACAGCGGAGGGAAAGAAAAAGCCCCCCCCCAGCTTAACTGTAGAAAGGAGGGGGAAGAGAGAGCTTGGCTGCAAAGCCTGCCTCTCTCCTCTTATCTCAGGTGCTGTGAGTCCCGTCCCTCACAAACACTCACTCTAAATGCTGCCTCTAACTCTGGCCTAGGCAAAGTTGGGGGCCACAGGGCTGCCCTTCCCCCTTGAAGGGGAAAGAAGGAACCCAGACACCCCCTGGCCTTCTCCACCCACACGCAGCAGACACCAACAGCAAAACTGCCAACAGCTTCCCGTGCTGTGTATATATGATTTTTAGCAGAAGCGAACAACATGAGTGGTGACTGGCTCTCCAGGGAACACTGCCCTGGCACCCAATCACCTCTGAGCCCCCCGAACTCTCAGGGGGGGCCAATTTCAAACTATGACAACTTCCACCCCCCTCTTCTGCGAAAAATCATACATCACAACAATTCTAATACTCTGCAATTAACATATAACCTAAAATGAAATACAACTCCTTCTACTATACATAAGCACAATATTACTGTGAACTTAACTCTATATTAAGCACTTATATTACAGCTAAGGCTCTACCTTATCAACAGTGGTACAGTTTGTTATGTCTGAAGGCTTCTTTTCGTTATGTCAACAAGTCTCATGTTTTTACCCACAGCCAGAGATCCGAGTCATGGCACCAAAAATTTGTGGCAGTTTGAGTCACATTAGAAATCCCAAATCCAATTTCCAGGCTTTCCCCCACCCCTTCCCACAATTTATCCCATCACCGGAGAGAAACTTTCAGGCCAGAGGCTTCTATAGGGGAAGAGGGAAGTATATACATTTATTTACACAAGTAAATATACTGTACAAACTAAAAGTAACTCTCTCTATATATATACATTACATTTCTATCACTCCTTTAAGCCCCTCCCTTTAACTTTAGTCCAGGAGAAGTCTGCTTTTATTTTTTTATGCTCAGCAATGAGCTGATGATATAAGCAACAGTTTCCCAAATACAAACACATCTTTTACCCTGTAACACTTCATTTCTTAATACTGCTCATATTCTTGATTCACTGTTATAAAGAGTGAGAAATACAAAACAGCAGGCATGCAAAAGGTCCGGTTCTTCATTCATTTCACTCTTGGTGTATTGTTTCAGAACTGAAGTTTAAATATAGATTAAAAACATATAAGTCCTGCTAGAGTCTTTTAAAGAGCTTAAAACTTTTCTTTTTAGAATGACTTGAATCCTTTAAAATGTCTAAGGTTAAATGTAGTGTCACAATTTATGTTAGCTTATGCTTCTCAGTTTTCAAAGATATCATAGGAGGAGAAAAGTTGCTTCCCAAGCAAAGGGCAGACAGGGAGAAAGCAGGAGAATTCTTGTTTGAAGCTTAAGAATTGGACAATTAAGTTTGGCAAATGCAATAAGCACCATGGCTATGAACGAGAGATATTGGATAAAATGGGGTATACCAGTGAGGACAGCACGTGATCACGAATAACGTAGCAGGGAAGGAGAAATCAGTGGGGTGAGGCAAAAGAACTGACATTGTCAGCAATGTTGTGGACTTGGAAATTGATTTTTTAATCAACATTCTGAACTACAATGATTGGGGCAAAACATATGAATGCAAGGGCAGGAGTCCAAGATTTCACAAAAGAGAAGGTAGAGGTGTTCAAATGTTGTGTAAATCACTATAGACAGCTGTATTAAATAGAAAACTCAGCAGAATAAAACTCTTAACATGGATCTTTAATCAATGTCCTTTTCCCATGAAGATATAAATTTCATCAAATTACACAAGAAAAACCCTTTGAGTAATTGCTTGTTCTTTTAGTATGTTTACCATTTTCTCTCTCTCTTTTTCTATTTTTTTTTTGTTGTTGTTCTAGGAGAAATGTGTAACTAATTACGCACTTTGAAAAAAACGTAATGTTTCAGGTGATGTAAAATACTTCTGCATATTTTTGTAGCAGCAACACTGCAACTGACAAGGCAGCTGTACCACAGGAGAAATTCCTGATATTATTTACAGCACCTGTGTGCTTTACATTGATTCAGTATGCCTGGATCAATGCCATCAATCAACAGCTGAATAAAAATTTTATTATTCCTAGCAACTTAAGGTAGATGGTAAAAGACCTGAAACACGCACATATACATTATTGGTGAATGAAACTCTGTGAAAGGTCAAATCTCGACTGGACAGCATGTGACAATACTGCAAGGGGAAGAAACATCAATAAAAGATGTTTTATCAATAAAAGAATGACCTTGATAAAAGCTATAAGCACATCTCTCTTAAGCTTCAGTGGAAGTGTTACTGAAATATTTAGTGGTAGAGATGATACTTTCACACCAGAAGCTGTCTGACAGGCCCCTTATATCTGATCTTGAAACATCAACTGATAGAATCTGAAATAAGATAGATCATTCCTAAAAGCCTCTTTACCACAAGACCTGTTGAAAACACCTCCATTCACTTGAGTAACCATAAGTGAACAGGGTAAGTAGCACTTACCTGTACAACACATTTGTATTCATGATCCTTCCCAATAGGAAAGTTTGACACTCATATATTTTTGCATAGATCAACCAATTAAACATGGTTATACCCACTTGTAATGTTTCTTTCTGTCAGCAGATATTCCATTTAGAGATTCATAGATGTATTTTATAGCCCAGAGGCTGGAAATCACTGCTGCTAGGAAAAAAGCTGGGATTTTATGCTAAAAATGTACATTTTTCGTTTTGTGCCATTTTTCCTAGGGCTGCTGAAGGAAAACTAAGTGAAATAGAAGATTATTCTTTCTGAAACCCCATTTTAGTTTCCATTAATGTCTGTAGAAGACACTCTCTCCTTGAAGCCCAGAAAAAGTACTAGAATGTTGCTGACAATTCTGCCCCCAGATATATTTTTGTAGCATTTGTAGCATGGAGATGTATGTATTCAGCTTACTCTTCAGCAACACACTCTCATTTAGCATCAACAGCCAAACAGTCTGTGCAGGTGGGGAATATAGGCTAAAAGAATCAGAGTTTTTCCTTGGCTTCTTGCTGAATGAAAGATTCCAACTTCTGTTCCTTTTTTTTTTTTTATTTGGGAGCTTTGAAGGCCTGTTATTTTCTAAAAGAAACAGAAGAGGTTTATTGACATAAAGCCTTACCATATTGGCATAAATAGATGAGAAAGACATAAAAAGAACCCTTTTCCATTCTACTTTATAGAGTTATCACGGTAAGAATGGATTTATTTGATTTATGTTTGAGATTGTCAGTTGCAAAATCTGGAGGACACTATGACTAAACTCTGTAATGGTGTTATGACTGAAAATGAGAACAACTAAAGATTTCAGGTAAAAATTTTATGCCTTTAAAGATGATATCAAACCTGTTGTCTTTGCTCTACTTTCCTCATAATTTCTTTGTTTTGCTTTTTTTTTGCTGGTCCTTCTGTTTAATTTATTAACACTTTTTTTTTCTTCTCCTTCCAGGACTGCTGTAAAGGTATTACTCAAAGTTTCAGAAGATTTGCATTTGCAAACTAAGTCTAGCATCTGGATTTGCAATGAGGGATATTTTTCTCAGCTGGACTTTTGTGGTTCAGCATCAGTCGGTTTCTAATTAGGTAGTGAGATAAACCAATACTGTCTTAAAAGACAATACTGTCAGGCCTAGGACAACTTCTGGGTGCCATTTGCTTAGTGGTTGAGCTTTTTGTCTTTTTTTTTTCCTTATACATGTCTATAATTGAGGTCACTTTGCATTATATTGAAGTCTGTTAATTGAGGATTTGGAGAAAAGTGATAATTTATTAAAATGGATGTTAATAAAATACCAAAGGATGGAGAAACCTAAAAATAATGAAGATCAACAGCCACCAGAATGCTTCTAGGTGGGTCCAGGCATTCATGAACAGCTGATACACATAGTTATGACTATTTATCAGTCACCATGTATGGTGAAGGTTTACCAGCCACCATTTAAAAAAGGTTACTGTTCTCCTTGGAAATTGGAAATTAACCACACATACATAAAATAAGGGATAATTTAATAAGCATGTCTCATGGTCTTACAGCACGTAAAAGTTAGATCTTACTTTTGGACACATTCATGAGAGAATTTTAAAAACACTAGTTCCATAAAGAATATTTAAGTCACTAGCATGGGCTTTTAAATATCAGAATATATAATTCAAATGAAAAAATAAAAGTTACATTCCTAATACCATGGAAGGATATAGAAGACTGGATCTATTCAATGAGTGGAAGAAGAAACTCCTTTCTTACCACTTTTCCCACCACATGGATCCTGCTGAGAGGTGGAAATCGTGCCATTTCTGTACTTATGTTTCCATTAATCACATTGCTTCCATATTCTTTCAGCAAATGAGGGTACTATAGATGTATTCCTATTGCTTAGATAACTCCCTTTTTCTTAGCTTTTTTAAACTTTTGAAACAAAACTTTATAAATATCTGATTTCTCTTTTGTATGAGAGAATTACAGCAAGAATCATCAGCTTTCTCCTCAGCCTAAAATATCCCTAAGTGTACTTATGCAATCCTGAGTCCTTTAACTGTCAACACTGAGCGGCTGTGTATTGTGGGGGATGCTTATAGAGTAGGAGGATGCTTCTTCCCTCCATTGCCATCTTGTTCACTCAATTGTTTGCTTGTTTATTTGTTCTAGACACTTTACAGTGAGTCTTCTGAAGAACAGAAGGGCTTCTGGTAACTTCGACTTCTTTAATAAAGTAGGAAGTTGTCTATAACACATCAGAGCTCCTGTCTCAAAAAGTCTATAAAAGAGGGTATCCTGAACCATTTGCAAAGTGATTATGCAGAAGCTTTGAAGTGTTACAGAAGCTTTGAAGTGTTACAGTGTTCAGTCAAAACAACAGTATATTCTTCTGCTAAAAAGACTTAGAATATTTTCTTTTTTCAATCAGTTTAAAACTGTGAAGTAGAAAATAGAAATTCTTTAAAGCTGTAGAGCAGAGATGTTTCAGGGAACTCAGAGCAGTACCTCCATAATGAATTAGAGACAGGAGATCATCCTTTGTGTGGCCAGCAATGAAGACTCATATATTTAGGAATCTAGAGCATCTTTGACATCCTCAAGTAACACATAGACAATCAGCAAAATATATATCATTATCAAATGTTAACTTGGCTATGGTGGACCAGACTAAATTTTACAGCAAAATCGCAGGCACTATCATTTAAAAATCTTCTACAGAATGGTAATTAATGGATTTGATATACAAAGTCTGAGTTCACATAAGCTGTTGAGCATTCAGTGTCTGTGAGGGGAAAAAAATCAAAACAAAAATACTTGTCATAAAGATTCAACTAGGAAGAACAAAACATTACGGAGAGGAGTGTGTTGGAATTTAATACATTCATAATCTACCTTGCAACCATGAAACCAAAATTGTTTTCTCTATGTATTCTACACAAATATTTATTTATTCAAACTACCCCAAATTGTCACAATAGTATATTAAAATCATCAGAGTGAGCAAAAGTACAAAACCTGATGAAATTTCATTATAATATAGACATTATTTGGAAGAAAAAAAAGTCAGGCTTCCACAATTTAAGCTAATGATTCTCTCTAATAGCAGGGAGAATGGGATTGCAAAGCTACTGATACAGCCATTGCTAACAGATACTTGCTGTATAACTCAGACTCTCTCTGATACAATAGATGACAGTGTGTGTTGCTGAAGGATTAATCATACTTATATATAATTAGTTTTTGTGGAAAATATATCATGCCAGATCTGACAGCATGAGAGAGGTGAGTCTGCTGCAGTTCCATGCCCCCAGGTTAAACCAGTGGCAAGGCTGAAAATGTATTCCTGGTAGGTACACGCACACAGATACAACATGCATAAGTATATACACATAGGTACATAATGGGCCACACAGATCACAGGCAGATGCACAAGACACAAGACACGCACAAGAAACAAATTGTATGTACACATATATTATATACCTACCTATAAGTGTATAATATACAAGTATACATACAGTGTGGATGCCTCCAGGAGCTGAGCTCAGACACTGCAGCAGTCTGCCCAGCAGCAGCCCCTGGATCCCAATCTCCCAGTCTCTGCTGGCTCCTGGACATACAAGCCCCTGAGGGTGTAGGAATTCCCCAGTTGCTGGTACAGACCATCTCACTGGTCTATACTAGTGCAGACATACACACACATCCCCCACATACACACACATCTCCCACAGACACACAGAGCTGGACAGGATTTCCAGATCCCACAGCCAACCCGTAGATAGTTCCATACATTCATTTTATAGTCCAAAGCCACATCAGGATACTACAGTCTACTGACTAAGTGGCACAGATAAACAGTGACTTGATGTGTCGCAAATAGTTTTAAAACTATTGAAATTATTTCTGGAAACAAATGAGATAATGCCTTCTGACAACAAAAAATTAACTAAAAGCAGTTGTTCAGAACTTTTGGTTATGTTGCTGAATAAGGACATATATAAGTCTGTAATTTTAAAAGAAATTTCCCTGAGCAGTCATTCTGGCTGCATTCATATTCCCATTATCTTGATATCTGTTCATTACATTTTCATATAAACTTTCTTTTCTTGTATTGCTGTTGCATCAGGTCAATGCCTTGTGGTAGCTTCTGTTCCATAGCTGTGGTTTCTTACTGATGAAAATACAAACTGTTCTGAATTCACATAGATATTCATTTTGTTAACTTGAAGAACACTGAAATTCCAGTTTGCCCAAAAACCTTGAATACAGACTGTGTGTTCCACACAGAGGCATATTGGTTGCATTGCTACAAGGGGAGGAGCTTGCAGGTTGGAGATTAGTTGCTTTTATGGTGCTTGCCTGCTCTGAACATACGGTGATTTATCTGCCATAGATCTTTCAGATATTGCAATTGGGTAGGCTGGCATGTTAGGTAAGATGGAAACTTTAACCCAAAGTTTCACTCTCGGTCCTTCTTCATTGTTTCTTGATCAGAGAAAAAATGCTGTATAGCCGCATGACACTCTAATAATCTTCTTATAATATCTGTGCAACATCAGAGAGGTGAACTGGGGACTCAGCAAATTTAGACTGAAGACAGAACTAAAGCGACCGGTGCTCTACCCCTTATCCCCCAATTTTTTTCTGACAGGATATATGGGTTCTCAAATCCTGTGACACACTTTCATCCAGTGGATCACCCAAACCCTTTCTCTTTAACCTGTATTCAGGTCCTACCTCTTTAATTATTTTCTTGGTACAGGTCATACCAGTCGCTATCTAGCCCTTGAAGTCATAACTTGAACTCCTTTTTCCTGAAAGAATCAAAAAAATAACAGTATCCTGGGTCACTCATTTATATTAGCTCTGAGTTCAAAACCATCTTGGATTATATTAACGTGTTATGACAATCAAAATGAGCAAGACCAATCATATAGACAAGTCCCACAGTGCAGGAGTGTGCAGGGAGCATCTATTTTAGTCTCTTGGTTTTCATTAGGGATTGAATGTGTGTAGGCAAGTCCTTTCACATTGCATTTCTGTCTATTCAATTGAAGCCAGACTGATTATTCTGTAATTCTGCATATAACCTAGAAGGAAGAACAGACGTAAAAGAGCATCATGCTAATGGGGTGCAGTGTATATTATATTTATGTTTTCATAAAACTGTATGTGCAATCTTGTTTTAATTTAAAGAACTATGAGTATATTTGGTCTCATAATGTTACTGGGAAGCTGTATGAACAGATGAATTTGAACCTTATGTTGCTATGGAGAAAATTTAACAAAAAAATACAGAAGTTATGCTGGAACAGAGAACATATTTTGTCTACAAACACTAGTGAATATTGCTTGCATGCAAACCTAAATATGTCTTTGCCAGTATGAAGACTATAACTTTTTTTGTGAATGTGCTGTACTGATCAAGATTATCAAATTTATAATATGATTTTAGCTCAGATACGGGTAAATTTTATATGCTTTATTTTCTCAGATTTTTAAATTGTTGGTGATGCTAGTGAATGCTATTTTCTACCTCAATATGATACCTCAATATAATATTCTCTCATTTCTTTTCTGTTTCCACTTCTCTTCCTTCCCCCTCTGTTTTCCTTTGCTTTCTGTACTGAATAAACTCATGACAGAACAAACACTCAAACTCAATATTTAAACATATACCAAATGTCAAATGAGATGTTCAAACAATGCACTGTATAATCTTCTTCCTTTCCATGAATAGAAAAGTGACAATGATGCTCAGTTTTTGAGAACTCATTTCTCAAGAAAATGAAGGGAGCAAATTGTGTCCTTCAATATTTGACATACTCTCAATACTCTTTCTACAAAGAATGCTGCATATTTCTACACTCTATGTGACTAAGAATACTCATATATAAAATATATATTGAAAAATATGTGGAATATCATATCTAAGGTATGAGAGGTTAATGTACACCACAACATCATACCATGGAGCTAAGTTCTGTACATAAGAGCAACTGTTCTCCATGCAGATGTGTCCTGGCTTTGGCTGGGATAGAGTTAATTTTCTTCCCAGTGGCTGGTACAGTGCTGTGTTTTGGATTTAGGATGAGAACAATGTTGATAAGACACTGATGTTTAGTTTTTTCTGAGCAGCGTTTACACTAAATCAAGGAATTTTCAGTTTCTCGCACCCCCCCACCAGAAAGCAAGCTGGGGCACGCAAGACATGTGAGAAGACAGCTGATCGCAAGGGATATTCCCTACCATATGGTATCATGTTCAGTATAAAAACTGGAGGGGAAAGATGGTTGCAGGCAGTGGCTTGGGCTGGTCATCACCTGGTAGGTAGTGAGTACTGTACATCACTTCGTATATTCTAATTCTGTATTATTATTTTTCCTTCTTTTGTTGTTGTTGTTTTTTGTTTGTGGGTTTTTTGCGTATTAGACTTTCTTTATTTCAGCACAAAACTTTAACTTCTTTTTTTTTTTTTTTTTTTCAGATTCTCTCCTGCAGTCCCACTTGTGGGTAGTGGGGTGGGAGAGCAGCTTTGTGGTGTTTAGGTACCCGCCAAGTTAAACCACAACAATATTAAAAAAAGAAAGCGTAAATTTATGCAGGAAGATGAACTATGGTGGTTGTGATTTGAAGCAGACATTCACAAAAGGACAGTCGCTGTAGTTAAGCTTTCTTGAACAATGTTGTGCTTAGTCTGTACACGTTTAAAACCAGCTCAAAATCAAGGCTGCAGAAAGTGATTTCTAAAGAAGTTTTATATAAAACACCAGCATTTTTATATTTTATATTTTTATATTTTATATTTTTACATTTTATATGTTTCTATATTTTATACATAATTATATATGTGGTATATTTATATTTACATATTTATATTTTTATGCATACATTTATATTATGTATATATTACACACACACACACACATATATATATATGAGACGTGACTTTGTTTGGATTTTTTTGTTTCATTAAACTGTGCTGGAAATCGTAGAAATTGGGGAAAATTTTTCCAAATCAGTCATGATTTTACTCTGCAGTGAAGTATACTTAAAGACAAGAATAAATTAGTCATGACTGCATGGCATTCTGAAAGCTTTGGGATCTAAAATTGGCTATTTCCACCTGAAGACACAAATGAGCAAGGAACGATGCCAGTATAGAAATGTGTGTTGCAGCTGAACAGAAATAGATATAAAAATGGCTTGTAAGCATAAACTGTGGAGACATGCTGCTACATTCCTCAAGCAGAGCAGTTGTTTATCTTCAGGTAGGAGATCTGCAGAGTGTGTTTACTTGCCCATATCAGACACTTCATAGAACTTTGCGATGGAATCCTGAGACACCGTCCAGCAGACCAACTATACAGCAAAAGATAATTTCAAACCTCTTCTGACAATGTCATCTGAGAAGCAGAACTCCCTTGGCTCAGGAACACAAAGGAAAAAAAAAATGAATACAAATATTTGAATTCAAATAGTGCCTCATACATATTAAATATAGAGATATGTAGTCTTTCATAACTCTTCAGTAGCATATTTTCTCTAAGTGGAATTGCAGTGCAAATTTTCTAAATATGAACTTATATTTTCTATTCTATCATTACAGTTATTTGCAATAAACGCAAAAGCTACTAACAAATATTTCATCACTAATTCTGCATTGAGCTTTTACTAATGGAATAAAAACTACCATCATCTGTTGAAAACCATGTGAAGCTAATTCAGAATAATTTTGAAGAGTCCGAGGGGAGAAATCATAGAAAATAGTAGGACGGGAATACTGAAAAAAAATTTCACAATGGATTTTTTAAAGACAGTCTTTCTAAAGAACAGGATATGGCCGCATCCAAAATAAAGCTTTTTTTTTTTACCAAGCTTCAGTAATTTCCCTGTGCACTTTTTTTCTAATCTCCTCATGCCTTAATCAGGTGTTGGTCTCTGCAACATGAAGAGTGCTCTTTTCTTCTTCATGTCCTCTTTCAATATGATCAGTTTTAACACTGCAAATCTCTTTTCCTTCATAGATAGAATTTATGTAGATACAGTCAATAACCAAATGCTCTCTCAATGAAAAAAATGAAACAATTGTTTATATCTGGTATGTTTGCTTAAATATGTTTTTTCTTTGCTAACCAAGACTGTGTCTGGGTTGGATAATAAACCAAAATTGCAGGCTCAAAATGTATGCATGTGTGCACAGGAATATAAGCATTATAAAATTGTGTGTGTTTGTAATTAGAATACTTCCTGCTTGTGGAAGTAGTATCGTTGCTCAGCTCTGCTGAGCAGATAAGAGGATTTGCCACTAATCCATCAGTCCCTACCCTACCTGCCTATCCACTCACTTGATACTATAAAGTACTTTCACCTGAGCCTGCTGGGATAATGCACTGGACAAGGAGCAAAAGGAATTCCATGTTCTGCAGGATATACAATCAGTCTTTCTATATCTCTCTCACTTTTCTTCCATCCCTTCTGCTTAAAGGTACCCTTAGCTTTCCCTCAGAAACCTGTATCTGGCTGGAAAATATCTGGCTTAGAAACCAAAGAGTGTGTATATGATGCCTTTCATGGCTAGGCTTCGCGAACGAAGATTTGGGAAGGGCTCTACCCACGTTTGTTACAAGCATGCTGGTGGCTAAAAAGGCCAATACGAGATAGACATGTCTGATTGCAAAAGGCAAAGCAGAAAGACTCCTTAGATGGTGTATTCTGCAAGACATGGTTCTTTCTGCGCTGTCTGTTCTCCTCGAGAGTGATCCTGCGTGCGTTCTCAAAGGAGACAGCTGCGTTATAGATGGTGTGTCTCCTGGCCTCCCGATTGGAGGCCAGAGTAGACCAGTTATGTTGATCAATATGGCCAAGGCTGTGATGTTGTTTCAGGGAGTCCTTGTGTCTCCTCTTCGGGGCTCCTCTCTTGCAGCAGCCAGTGGCAAGTTCACCATAATGCACGATCTTAGGGAGGCGGTGGTCCTTCATCCTTGAGACATGTCCTGCCCAACGCAGCTGTGTTCTTAGCAACATGGCCTGCTTGTTCTAGAACAGATGTATTGGTCACATAATCTGACCAGTGGATGTTTAGGATTGTACAGAGACAGCGTTGAGGGGAGTGTTCTAGGAGTCGCAGGTGGTGGCGGTAAATGACCCATGATTCAGATCCATATAAAAGAGTACACAATATAATGCCTAGTGTATGATTAAATACCAAGGAAAAAATTGAACTGCATGGTTCTGAAAGCATGAGAAATGCATTAAGCAGCATATCTTCAAGCTCTTCATAGTGATGAAATGGAGTACAGATTCTACTGAAGGAGAGAAAAGTAAGAAGGCTTTTCTCCCCTTCATTTTTGATTAAAAATTTATTCAATAGACTACATGCACCACATTTTGAGAAGCTCTTACTCTCCTCAAGACTTACAACATCAGTACCTTAAGGTAATTCTGTGAAATTAAAACTAGCTGAGCTAATCATCAGAGCTGGTTTTTTAGTCAAAACCAGCAGGTATTAATCAGGTGGATTTACTTAACAGGTGAATCTCATTAACAATGAGCATGGGATAAAAATTTAATCTACTGATTTTTTCTGCATTAGAGATTTCGCTATTAAGGCCATTTTAGCTGCTTATTTATTTATGTACAGAATGCAGACAACTTATGTGTTGCTGCTAAAGCCTATAAGAGTGCACTTTCTAACAAGTTATGGTTTTCTTTCTTTTAAAACTCATTCCTTTTAATGTTTATGAGGAAATAACCACATTAAGAGCTTATTAAAAAAAGTCAGTATTATATGTTTCCAGTGTGATTAGTTCTATAAACAATTGAAAGAGAGAATAGAAAGAGAACATTTTGTTTGTTTATTTGTTTATTTTTGATGCAGAGGAGTCTGGTATGGCCTGAGGACTGAACTTGGAGCCATTCGGATAAGGTGATTCAAGAGAATATCGATAAATGGCTACAGCAGATTTAAAGGTTTCTAATTGAATTGTATGTTTTTTCTGTACAGTTTGAACTCATTATATAAGATAAAATGTAGCTGGAAACAGGGCTGATGATGTAATCCCCTTTTAGCTCTTTTGAAAACATGAATAGTTTTATTCGTTGGCTCACCTTTTAACGTAGATTTCATATAACATGCATGTACAAAAGGAAGTAGTGGCTTGGTTGGTTTCTTTTGGCTTTATGCTCCTTAGAAAAATATAAGTGCTATTTTATTACTCTTTAAAAATGCAAAGGGACTGACTGGTACCACACAGACACTCTGGGAAGATGAACAAAACCACAAAACTATACAAATGTGGATTTAGTGGTAGATGTGAAAACACAAGAAATGTTCTGCTTGAAGAATTAAACCAAGGGCAAAAAAGGCAGCCTAAATGTGCATCTTGTTTTCATAACTCCTAATTGAAATGAGAAACGAGACAGAATTCCAAGAAGTGGAGAATGAAAAGTGGAACTTTAAAATCGGATATTTTGGCAGATCCAGCTGCTTCTTCCTTTTTCAAATTTGTGGCATTCTTAGATATAGGCATTGATGAGCACTGTCTATTCAAACTAGGAGACCTTGAAAACTAAAACTGGGTGAAGTTCATTAGTATACAGTGTAATATAGCCCGTATACAGGCTATTTTGGAATAACAAAAATAAAATTTATGGTAAACTGGAAGTTTAATTGGTGAATATGGTTTGTGTCATATATCAAAGTCAAGCTGAGTGACTATATTTGCTGTACAATGTAAAAGAGAAAAGATCTATTTAAACCTCAAAAGTGGAGTGAGGTTGTAATTCAGGTGAAATTTGGTTTCAGATAAACTTTTACGCTGGAAATGAAAATAAGAGAGTAATTTTCTTGTATGGATTTGAGTTGTTTGAGTTAATACTCAGAGCTATGAAAGTTCTTTATCTTTTGTTCACCTTCCTATTTAATATTAAAAATTCTTATGAAGGAGAGTGGGGTGCGTATCTGGTTCTGTCAAATTGTAGTAACAACACACATGATTACAGATGACTATATCAATATTGGACAGGAATCCCTTTAAAGAATTTATTAACTTTGCAGTGAAAGTAACTAGCATTTTTAGAGCCTGATAAACTCTGTCTTTGTCTCTACCCCAGATAAAACAAGCACAATATTTTCTGCAAATTTTTTAACATATATATGCATACATAACATATGTAGTTTGTAACATAATTTATATGTAAAAACAGCATATCCTTCAGAATTATATTTGTAATGTTTAAACATTGTAATAATTTTATGCACTATATATTTCCTGTAATATGCATACTATATACATATAATTATGTATAAAATTTATATTGTGTTATAATACATGTGTATATATATATAGATATATAGATATAGATATATAGATATAGATATACACATATTTCAGAGTACCTTGGTATTCCCTTGGTATTCCCTAAATTTGAGTGCCTCAAATAAGTTATCTCATCCAATTATATTAACCTGTTAGCAGTAGTGCCAGCCTTGGCACTGACAAATTTGATTTGGAGCCAAGAGTGTTCTACAAATCTAACTGTAAATAAATGATCAGCTGGACAACAAGGATCAGTAATTTTTAAGACCTGATTTAATATTCATCTTACCTGCAGCTATGGCTTCTGCCGATTCTGTGAGCCCAAACCTTCTGACTAGCTCTATGGGAATAACTTTACATAACATGCCAATAAGAGAATGTCGTCTCCTTCGTTTACCTAATACTTATTTGTTTGAATGAGAAATAAATGATTGCTGTTTCTGTTGCGGTGCAAGTCTAGAATTTCTGGGCAAAACCTTCCTTTACTGACTGCGGAGTAAGGTGCTCTCAATTTGAATTCTATTTAGTTATAATCGTTTTTCTTTTTTTTGTTTTTAGTTATCAGAAGTGTGAAGTTAATACCAAAAGATTAAATCAGACATACTGCGAATAATGGCAGATTTTATATGCATTGTTACACATTATGTGCCTAATACAGTGCTGTAGGACTTTCTGTCACAGTGACCTTCACATTCTGTCATACTAAAGGGAATTATTCCACATAAGGCAATGGCATTTCTTTCTCAGTTTCCTCCAGATTGTCACATTCAGAACAATTTTCCAAACTTCTTGTTTCTGAGTCATATCATTGTTCAATATTTGCATAAATCTTTTTGAAGTTACCATGTCAGTATCTAAAGCTGTGGGTTTTGTCTCCCTTTCAGTAGTGATGATTCTGGACAGTGTTGGTATTCTAGTACGCACTTAGGGCCTTCAGCTTTAATTGCTTATAAAACATTCGCCTCAAACATGCGAGATGGTGCACTTGCATTAAATGTTCATGGGGAAAACTTCACAAAAAATGATTCTGGTTTTTCTTTTCTGCAGGCTGGATCATGTAAGGAAACTATTTCAGTTCTCCAGGCATTGTGAAGCTGTAGGGGATTTTACATTTTGGATCAAAGATTTGAAAAAAAACCAAAATTCACCTTATGTGTTTACTGTTAAAAATATGAGTTCTAAGATTGCAAGAAATGTCATGTTGTATGTGCTGATTAGGGTTTGAGGAAAAAACTTGCAAAACTCCAACCAATGTTAAATATATTCTACACCTGCATGTTATGCTGGAAAAGCCTTCTGCATGCCATGACTTGCTTTCTGCAGTTCACAGCCTGTTTGCCTAGTTAGGTATGTGGAAATTTTGTAGGCTTATAGCTGTGGAAATAAAATCAACGTTTAGCTTTTTATACACTATTCAGTGCTCTGAAATACAGATCCTTCAAATGAGTTTTAGCCTAGTCTCTCATGCCTATACACTTAAAGATATTTTGGCAGCAAACAGTGAAATAAAACAGTATTTAAAATCCTTCCTTTTAGAAGGTAGTAACAGACCTGTGCCTTCTCTGCCTTTGGACTTATTTACAAAATGAACATAATTGTGTTACAAGTATTCAGTTGGGAAAGAAAATTTTTTTTAGTATGATTTAACAACATAGAGAGTATAAGATCTGAGGCTTGCAAACTGAAGAAAGAGAAAAGTCAGTAAAGTCGTTATTAACTGAACACTCTCCTTTCGATGTACAGGACTGCTGTGCTTGTGGAATTAAGTTTGCATCCTGATGCTTATGCAGAAGGAAATGAGATCAAGACAGTGCTGTTTCTGAGTAGTTAATTTAAAACCTTTGTATTCTCTGAAGTACTGTTAAACAGTACTGCGTAAACATAGATATAGTATAAGATGAACTGTACAGATATGGATAAATACGTGCACTTGGATCAAGCTTCTTTTGTACTACTTCTCATTGCTTACTTGACATAACTATATATGGAACAAGAGGAATATTATTTAGACAGTTAAAATTACTGCAGTGGAAAATTGAGAAGTGTAGCTTTAATGAATTCTTGACAGATAAAATAAATTTGTTTTGTGTGAAATCATAAAAACTATTATATTTTTTATTAAAAAAATCCAAATTATCATAATATCTTTGAATATTCACAAATATTTCTTCTTTGTTAAGCAATAGAAAAGATAAACAGTCCAAGGCAAAGTTATGAATAGTGCTTTCAAAGTTCTTTATTAAAAGTAATCTGATCTTCAAATAGCTAAGGATAAAACATATTAAGTGAAACCATCTTTGGCAATAAAATTAATTACACTTTAGTTTGAGTTTCAATTCATCTTCTTTTCACCCACTGTGAATTATGGAACTTGATAACTTCTTTGTGTTTATAAAACTATATTCTTTAACTAGATCTTCCTTAGTTGTATGTGTAATGAATATCATGATCAAAACACATATTGACCTAACTAAGTAAGAAACATTTAGAGATGTTAATTGTATTTATTTTTGTTTTATTTTCCATTTTTTGGCAACATGTTGCCAAAACTCCCAAAAACGAAGATGTCACCGGACCAGATATTCTACTGGACGGTGTCCCTGCTCATGGGTGGGACATTGGAACTAGATGATCTTTTAGGTTCCTCCAACCCAAAAAATTCTATGACTATGATTCTATGACCATATATTTATGTGAGTTTCTCCTCATTTAACTGTAGGAATTAATTGATCATAACTTCATATAAGGTCATGGAGTACTCGTGCACATTCAACTCTCTTTAGAGCAATGTAAAATAATCAAGGCCTTTTATCTGTGGATATTACTGTCCTTTAAAATACAACTCCATTACAAAATTGGAACACCTCATCTTAAAATGCAATTCACTATAAAGGACATTATCTTCTACAAAATTTATTATAAAACAAAGTCCTTGAGGAAATTTATTAGATTTAAAAAACAGTACAAGTAAGGACTTCAGTCTCTTCTCCATTTGTTGTCAAGACCT
The DNA here is from genome assembly GCF_001604755.1 of Lepidothrix coronata. Classification (NCBI taxonomy): domain Eukaryota; kingdom Metazoa; phylum Chordata; class Aves; order Passeriformes; family Pipridae; genus Lepidothrix; species Lepidothrix coronata. The sequence goes on along the minus strand of NW_016690186.1, from coordinate 2,722,209 downwards.
AAGGCTTAGGCTAACACCCATCTAATCCCATTTTCATGGAGCTTCATATTTTAAAATATTTTCTTCTTTGATATCAAAGAGGCAAATATTGACTTATTAGAATTTACAGCTATTTGTGTCTGAATTCTGAGTTTGAATTCCAGAAATAAAACTAATAAAATTATACTAAAACAACAAAATAGGTTACATATTACCATCATTGATTCCTAATTTCTTAGCCCTGACTCTAGGTTTGCCTATTCTTCAGGCAGCTGTGTTTGACAGTGCAGAAGGTGATAGAAGGTTGGGGTCCATGGAATGTCTACTATTTTTCTTGAAGGTAGGATCCAAGAGTTTCCAAAGTTCGGAAGTAGTTCTGCTTCTTTTTCTGCATTTGCTCTAAGAAAAAGGAAGTTTATTTGGCCAGTGTAATTTTCATCAGCACATACACTAGAAACACCAATATTTTAAATAAATAAAATAAATTATATTGTTTAGATGGGAAAAAAATATGTTAAAACAAATCTCCTTCACCTGCCCACTCTCTCTCAGAGTGCAGCCTTTCTTCTGAGTTTGTTCTCACTCTAAGTTTATCTAAGCTGGTAACCTCCTGGTTATATGACATCATTTTTGACAATATTACTTTTAGAAAAATAGTCAGTTTTGGTGCCATGAGCAGACAGCTTGCAAGTAGCCCTAACATTGACTGAGACTATGAACAGTGACACATTTGCAGCTGAGGCCTCTCTAAATGACCATATGGATTTAATGGAGCTGAGCAAGGAACAAGCTTGTCCTGCTTGGCAAAGCTATATGAAGTCACTGCAGATGTAACCAGAGACAGTTTAAAACAGTTCTGCCAATACCCTCAGCTGCCTCTAATGAGCCAATCCAATCCTAATCTCATAAAATTTAAACTTCTTTGGTCCTTTCATTGATTCTATAAAACTTTTGGAAATTAATCATCCAATTCTGCCTTTACTCAGCTTCCAATATTGAATCGAAATAATAAATTGGTTAATGGAGGGTTTAGTGACTAATGTAATCTCTTTCCTTAAGAAAACATCCTTATTCTAGACTTCCAACAAAGAAGAAATAGTTCTGCTGTAGTAATCTTTTATTTACATCTTCTAACGTACTGCCTTTTGAGGCAATTCAGACAGTCCAAAATTATTGTTGTAAATCCTCGCTGTCCTTTTGACTTTCCTACACAAACTTCTTAGAAAAATTAGCATATTAGTAAATTACGTGCTCAGCAAAACAGGATTAATGTTAACTTCACTTTCATCATTCTTCTCTATATACATAGGACAGTCACGAACATTTCCAGTCTGATAGATATAAAGTCAAGTAAACATTTATATAACTAGAATACATGACTTTTAAGTCAGAGGATTCTGAATTCAACCTTTATAGTACATTTTCTTAAATATATTAAAAAATAATAATCTTACTTGCTATTATATGTAAATGTCTTAACAGCTGATCAGATTATATTTAGCCTAAGACTGAAAAGACATGAGGTTATTTCTGCATAAAATATTCCTTCTCTACTGACTTTTTAGAGTCTGACTGTTAATATATGTCAGGGTAGCTTTGGCAGAAACATATAAAACTTGTCTTACTACAGAAGAATACATTTTTCTCTTCTAGAATTAAAAAATAGAATAAAAAAATTACTTTAGAGACAAAGAAACTCAAATAAAAGAAACATTCTTGTTCGGATACCATTGAAAGCTGCCTTGATATTTGGAAAAAGCATATTGAAACAGTTTAGCCCACGCTTCCCCCTTACTTTAAAAAGCAAGTGCTGAAGACAGAAGAGCTCTTACCCACAAAAGCCAAGTTTTGTTTGAACAGGAACAGGTATGATTAATACTTGTAAGAAGCTCACTTTTAAAATACATGTGAAAACTCAAGGTGAAACCAACAGGAATAAAAGATTTGTAAATAAATCTTTCCAACTGTATTCTTCTTTTGTGCATGTTAACTGTGAGGGGGATGAGGCAGTGGAAAAGGTTGCCAGGAGAAGTTGTAGATGTCCCATCCCTGGAAGTGTTCAAGGCCTGGTTGGATGGGGCTTTGAGCAACCTGATCTAGTGGAAGGTGTCCCTGCACATGGAAGGAGTTGGAAAGAGACTATCTTTAAGATTTCTTTCCAACCCAAACACCTAGTGTTCCTTCTCATGGCTTTATTCTTAGTCTTACTGACTTCTGAATTGTAACAATCTTCAGTTCCTTACATCCCGATGAACTTTTTCTTTCTGTTTGCCTCTTTTATGTGCACAGGAAGGTTTCTTCCCAAGGGAGTAAGTGACCATAAGGGGAAGAAGGTAGTTCTCCTATGCTGCTCTATGGAGGGTGCTCCATGGTGTGGAAAACTGGCTGCCCATCCACACCACTTATTCAATCTAACATAACTCCAAATAAAATAGTGTAATTGCTACTTTTCACCACAAGGTTGAACTGAAAAACTGGATTAACAGATCTGAGTGCGGACTGTCCTCTGGTTTTCCAGGAGAGAGCTCGGCTGCACTGTCCCCCTTTGGCAGGAGGAGAGAGAGACCAAGCTTCCCCGGGTGTTCCATGGCAAAAAGACTTTTAATCTTAAACTTGCATGGTTTATATGGGTTCGAGGGGAGGGCAGGAAGGAGGGCTGTGATTGAGTCGAGGTACGGGGGGAAGGGAGTGGCTTGAGAGCCCCACTGACCAATGGGAGATACCGGAGGACTGTGTTCCAGCAACCGAGACAGGGATTTGGAGAGAGGCGGGCGCAACAGGAGTACGCAGTCCGGGAGGGGAGACAACGTGGTTCCAAGTGGGGGGGGGCCACGTGAACCGGGGGAAGTACATAACTCAGGGAAAACCCATGCAATAAAAACACAAGTAGTTGTTTTTCTGCTTCGCTCGGTCCCGGGAAGCTGCCGCTGTAATGGGCCTGTTTCTAAAGCTGTTCTTTCCAGGTCTCGTAATCCTGTCGTTCACCCACACTGGATATTTTGTTTTAAATAATCAGAGAAATATTTTCCCTGAAAAAAATTCTTCTGATTTCTACTTTTCAAATTTACATCTAACCATAAGGAAACTTACCACATCACTGCAAAGATCGAACCACTTCAACTGCATTAACTATAACCAGCTTTGAAGCTGTAGAGATCTTCAAATTTTCACTTTTCTGCCATTTGCTTCACTATCTTCAGTACAACCAAGTCTTGCAGTGGAATGTCTCTGTTAATGTATTCTACAGAGGATTATCTCTTTGAAATAACTACTACTTCTAATGTAAGTTTGCTAAACACTCTGAACTGCCTAGATTTCCTTCACTGAGGTTACTTAAAACTAATGTACTTCTGCAAAGCTTTCCCTAAAATGACTGTCCTTCACAGAGAAACATCACCCTTGATTATTACAAAACCCACCATTAAAATTCTACCGATTCTCTTTTTTGTGTTAAAATGTGTTGGACTAAAGTATGTAACAAATGTGCTTTCAACAAAGGCTACCCTTTCACTTGGATTTTATTTTCCTGTTGTTCATGTTGATCAGTTATTACGAGAATGAATAGGTGAACTTAAAAGCCTATGCTAAAACTGTTCACCTCCTTAGTCTACCCATACAAGAAAAAGACAGCAGGAGTAAGTGAAGGAAGTTATTAGGACCATCAAATTAGCAGCCTCTAGTCTGGCCTTTCCTGATTGTAGTCAGACTCCCTGCGCTGACAGAAAAAAAAAACACGCCAAAACTGTGTACTTTCAAAGAAACTATGATTTTATGTGTTTTTTTCCTGCACACAATCTGTTTATAAAATGAAACTTTCCACTTTTGTATTAGTAATGTTACATACCTTAGTGTTTTACTGAACTCTAAGTCACCATCCAAATCTACTAGATTAGCCTAGGGATTCCATAGAGATGCAAGATCTGTCAGTCATATGCAGAAATAAACATTAACTCTTCCCCACTGATGTAAGTAAAGCACAGATAAAAAAGGAAAAATACCACACTAGGATGAAAATAAAAGTAAACTTGAGGTTTCAAAAATTTGTTTTAGCTTTCAACAAGTCATTCTCAACTCAGCAAAACTGAAAGCTTAGACTATGAGGCAAAGCAATCAAAACAGCCATTTGCTTAGTCAGAGAGATCAAAGTCATAAAAAGAAACACACTGTTAACTTAATCACTGTAAATAGTAAATGCTTGAGTAACAAATTAGGTCAGTTCATTAAGTGTGTGATATTCTTAAAGTTCTGTTTCTTGATGCCTTCGCTTCATTGTCACAGTCTAAATCAGCGACTCCTACGCCTGCCGCCGTCTCTACCCTGGGCAAATACTGCGGCGCTTTCGCTGTGACTTCTAAAATCTCTTTTGTTTTTGCAACAGGTGCCACATCTACAATAACTTTCTCTGATTTTACCACGCCAAAAGCAATCTTACTTAAAGCTGACTTTTCAGCCTTCACCGTTCTTACTCCATTACCAATACAGCTATCAACTTTAGCTGTTACTTGTTTCTCTACTTTCGAGCTCACTTCTGCTGTTGCTATGACAACTTTATCTGCCCCGGCAAAACTGCCAGCTGCTGCAGAGCTACGGAGTGCTTCCCTGCTCGCTGGAACAGGCAGGGCAGACCCCACAACCATCGCCCCTGTGGGGCCAGGAGTTTCTCTTGCTGTTACTCCTGTTATTTCTGGGCTAGTCAGCCCCGCAGCATCTGCATAACTCTCGCTCAGCTCTGCCGCGCTGCAAGCAGCTCCAGCAAAGGTCGATCTCATCTGCACCTCTGTGCACACTCCAACTAAACCGACAGGACTCGCTGTTGCTGGACTCGAGCTAACTTCTCCAGAGGCTTTAATTTGCCTAATCCCTCCCAGTGCAGCCAGATCCGCACCAGGGGGTCCTTCAATGGCTCCTGCCTGCCCAGCCAGAGCCGGTCCAGGAGCCGCTCCTCTTGCAGCTCCAGCCTCTCCCGGGCTGTTTGCTCTCTCATTAGGTGACATTAACACATTTAAATCACCATTCCCCGTGTTTTTAAATAAGACTCATGGGACGGGGGTAGTTTTAACTCGATCTTTTCCCCTTTTTTCCAACTCCAATTCCGATTTTTCTGTCCTATCTGAGCTTTCGTTTCTCTTCTCTCCCCTCAATCCAGGGCGTGTTAGCAGAAACATAAACAATTCCGCGTACCTGATCTCTTCCCATTTTTGCTCCGCATTGAGGAGCGAAATTAACTTCAATACTGCGTCTAGCTCAGAGGAGCCGAATCCTGGCCAAGTCACTCCTTTCATCTGCCCAAATACTGGCCATACACTTATAGATAGTCTACACAGTTCTTCCTTCTTTAAAGTTGTTTCAGAACCAGTTAAAGTCTTCCAATACTTCAAAACCATTCTCAGGGGGGATTCTTTAGGGATCTCAACTTTTGAATCCACACAACCCATGCTTGCAAAACAAAAACAAACCACAGTCACACACTGGGTTTCAGACCTGCTACCTTTAGGTTACAAGGCTGTAATTGTAACCTCTCAGCTATTTACCGAGTCACGCCGACTTTTCCACAGCGTCAGAGCACCGGAGGGCGTCCCCTCCAAAACAAAACCAAACAGCCCTAGGCTGACTGGCTTGGACCTGTGATGGCAAACCACCCGTTCACCTCCTGGAAAGCGACTTTCGCGACTATTTCAAGGGCCCAAGTCTTTTAAGCAAACTTTCCAGTAACCCGTGTTCCCTATCTCCCGGAACACAAACTTTTCCCGCAGCTGCTAACTCCTAGGTACCTTTTTTCCCTTATTTGCTCTTTTCTTATCTCACCTCTATGCTCCGTGCTTGCTTCCGTGGGTTCTGTGGAGCTGGGAATTATCTCGGATAAAAGCTGGCTTGCTGAGGAATTCCTGCGAGATGAAAGTCTCCAGTCTGAAGAAGTCCCGTTCCAGGTTTCCCCGACGTACGGGCCACCAAACTGTTGCCGTGGAATTTTGGTGCTGAAAAAATCTCCAGAGCAGTTAATTAGGGGTGAGATAAGAAAGGGTTTATTTTACCAAGGCTAAGATGTTACAAGACCCGCCGGCTGTGCCTGAGAGGTTACATTTTATAATACCATCCATCCAATCCCAGATGTGTCCACCCTGTGGCCTTTACTCTGGTCCACCCCAGGTCCACCCCCTAAAAATGGGTCTGGGGTGTATTTCGGGACCCCCTGTTCATCCCACCTTCCTCTTCATCAGAGCACAAAGGGTACATAGTTACCCAATTCTTGACCGTATTCTGTGGTTTAGGCCCTGATATGCTGTTCTGCCAACATCTAGGCCTTGCCTTGACAAAAGACTAAACATCTCTGCTGTGTTCAGGAGTAGGATTGATATAGGGAGGATAGAATGGGGTAAGAGGGTTAAGGAATGTGTAAACAAGGGTGCTAGAGAAAGGGAAAGGGACAAGGGACAAAGGAGGGAGGGGTTGCTGCCTTCAAAATCCACTTATAAAACTTATAAGGCTTACCAGTATTAGAAAAATAAAAAAAAACCATTAGGGGCTTAAGGCATCATTCTTTAGTGACAAAATGTTGTTAGAATTTGCCTGGAAAAAATGGCAGGTTAAAAATCTGATTGTCACGTACATAACATAAGTCAATGCAGTATCAGTGCAAAACAGCCTGTGGTAGAACTTCTGGAAGTTCAAATCCAAAAACCAAAACATTTGCATTCATAATTTTAGATTCCTTTCAACCTGCCTTTCCTAATGCAAGCAGTGATTAGGTTGTTTGCCCAGTACCTCAGATACTAAATAATCTTTGATTAGTTGTGTCAATCTACTTGATGCAATACGCCTGTTCTTCATAACCCAGGGTTTTGACACATGCTTTCTACTTTGAAAGAGAACTGTCTCCTGTAGTCTACATAGAAGAGCAAACATGAGTGCAAGATACTTCTCTCAGTTTTTGGAGAAAAGTGGGGGAAGGTAACATTCCCTACAAGGAAAGAAAACAACAGTCAACCCCACATGAACTGCCTTGACATGAATGTTTTAGAATTGCCTGTTTTGCAGCAAAAGGCGAGGATATTTTATCTCAACACACTCTTTACTGCTGGATTTGATCTTAAATCCCCATTTACCTTCTAATATTGCTATAAATACAGCTACCATAACTTGACCAGCTTGGATAAGATTCCGTATGTATATGCACAAACAGTAATTTTTCTCTTTGAGGTTTTTGTTTTAGAGTCTTTAATTTTTTGGCCATTAATCCACTAGAATTTACTAATTAACTACAATACAGTTGTTATAACACTACAGAGCTGCCATATACTATACTATTTTTTTGTTCTGAATTATCAAAGTTTCCTGAGTGCAGATTAGTAATATTTCAGTACATTCTGTTTTAGTTTACTTTGTTTATACATTTTGTACAATAAATGAAGAAGTGTTAGAATTTTTGTTGGCCATATATTCATGAAGGAATGCATATTCAGTTTGACTAAAACCAGCAGATAAACACAATGAAAATTTTGCCGAAAATATCAAAACAAAAAATATTTGAAAGTTTTTACTTCTAAGGAAAACAAACAATGTTTTGGACCTAAGTTTTTATTCTATTAACAATCAAAATCTGTTAATATCTCAGTCTTACTTCTAAGACATTAAACTGCCTTGCTTTCCCTTTTCTGTGGTTTCATCTTTTCCCTACGTAAATATCTTTGCACTTACCACACTTAAGATTCGGAGAATAAAACACAGATCTAGTAAAATTTATCCTCTACCTGGTTTTAAAGTCTCTCTACTAGGAATATGTAGATGTAAGATCAAGGATACCTATTCTATCCTCAATGCATGTGCATAAATCCTGTAAAGTTAATAGGAATTATGTGCATACTAAATGAAAACTTCCTCTGTGGGGTAATAAAAAGGAGTCTGGTAAGCTCAGTGGAGAGAGAAAAGTCAGAGCCATGCATTTAAAGAGTTCTGAATTGTCTGGAAAAAAATATATCTCCCTTAAAAAATACTGTGAATTTCCACATTATCAAACCCCATGTTTTCCTCCTTTAGGAGTGATGTCCTCAAAATAGTTTTTCTCTGCAGCTTCTCTGAAGGAGGTAATCTGTATTTTGACTTCACATCCAGATTTCTACATCACATAAAATGAGGTCATGAATTGTTCAGTGCCATCAATTTAATGTGTATTCTACTTCTGCAGGAGACTGTCGCTTTCCTATCTCTGGCAAGTCACTTACCAGTATAGCAGCAGTTATAAAAATAATAGGTTTTTATTCTATCTTTTTATTCTATTCTTGTCATATGCTATCTTTTGCCCTTACGTTACTGAAGGCAAACTATTTCACAGAGTAATGTGGTTTGAAATGTTCAACTTTGTTATTTGTCAGAGCTTAAGATTTCATTAAAGAAAACTCAACCCAAAACTTGGAGATAACTTCTAATAAATAGACTGGGTCATATGTTGTTTTTCAGTAGAAATATATTGTTGGTTCCTTTCATTTCAGGGCTTTTTTTTTAATTATTATTATCTACTGAAAAATAGCTTATATTACTATGTTTGACATTCTTTTTCAAGAAAATTATTTTACTTTAACATTCTATCCTCATTCTACATTATTATTGTCTCTTTTTGACATTTCTTTTGCATAATTCAGCAGTACAGTCTGTAACTTGTAAACTATATTTTAGCAACTTTCCAACAAAAGAGAACATCCAAATCCCCCTGCTCAGGGATGTTTTACAAGAATTAAACTGCAGGTTGGTTTCTATAAGTTAATATCAGGGAATGCAGGGCCATGAAAAATGCTGATCATAAAGTACACCTAAACAACACTTTCCCATTGTGCATCAGAGCCTCACGCAGACGGTGTTGTCTCCACGTCTCCACGTTGCCTTTGACAGTTCATGTGACAGAACTTCTAAAAGTTTAGCTCGCTCAAGGTTCTCAAGCTGAAACTTCCACATAGCCATTATCTGTTTGGTTCAACAAAGTCACAGGAGATGTTTTACAGATGTTTGACTGCAGGACAACTAAGCTGCTGATGCTGCCCATGTGGGAGATGCACTGAGGGAGATGTATTAATACGTGCCAAGACCTTTTCCCCTTTACATAAATTGGATAACTTTTAGTGGTGTAAACCTGTTACTGAAGACTTAATAAGAAAGGACACCTAGCAGCAATTTGTGTTTCTTATGCTGGTGACCTACTTTGGAAGAGGATAAGTATGTATCTCCCTGGAAGAGAACCAGAGAGAATGCAGAAATTCAATAATGTTCTCATGAATTTTTACCTGTCCTAAGCTAAACTTTCATAGTATTTGCTTAAGTTAGTAAGAATCATCATGGCTGGGCTTCACGAACGAAGATTTGGGAAAGACTCTATCCACATTGGTTACAAGCACGCTGGTGGCTAATAAGGCCAATACAAGATAGACATGTCCGATTGCAAAAGGCACAGCAGAAAGACTCCTTAGGTGGTATATTCTGCAAGACGCGGTTCTTTCTGCGCTGTCTGTTCTCCTCAAGAGTGACCCTGCGTGCGTTCTCAAAGGAAACGGCAGTGTTATAGATGGTGTGTCTCCAGACCTCCCGACTGGAGGCCAGAGAAGACCAGTTATGGTGATCAATATGGCCAAGGCTGAGATGTTGTTTCAGGGAGTCCTTGTATCTTTTCTTCGGGGCTCCTCTCATGCGGTAGCCAGTGGCAAGTTCACCATAGAGCAGGATCTTAGGGAGGTGGTGGTCCTTCATCCTTGAGATGTGTCCTGCCCAACGCAGCTGTGTTCTCAGCAACATGACCTCAATACTTGTGAATGCTGCTTGTTCTAGAACAGATGTATTGGTCACATAATCTGACCAGTGAATGTTTAGGATTGTACAGAGGCAGCGTTGATGGAAGCGTTCTAAGAGACGCAGGTGGTGACGGTAAATGACCCATGTTTCGGAACCATATAAGAGAGTAGACAGCACTATGGCTTTGTAAACACTGATCTTGATACTTTTCTTCAAGTGTTTATTATGCCAAACTCTTTTATGGAGTCTTCCGAAGGCACTATATGCCTTAGCTAACCTGTTGTCTATCTCTCCGTCAGTCTTACCATCTGAGGAGATGATCTACCTAGGTAATTAAACTGCTGGACTGATTTGAGCTCTGATTGGCCAATGGTGATATGGGGATGATGGGGGACTTCCTGAGGTGCAGGTTGATAGAGGACTTCTGTCTTCTTTAAGCTGACTTCCAGCAGAAAAGAGCTCAGTAGTGTCTGCAAAGCAGGATGTTAAACGCTGCAGAGCTGCTTCTGTGTGGGCAACAAGGGCGGCGTCATCAGCATAAAGCAGCTCCTGGACAAGATGGTTTAAGGTTTTAGTGTGGACCTTCAGTCGCCTTTGTTGAATAGGCTTCCATCAGTACGATGGAATCGAATGGTATCGAATGTAGATACCGTCCTGATCCTTGAGGTCTGCCGTGGCCCTTTGGAGCATCATGCTGAAAGACTGTGAATAGTGTTGGTGCAAGAACGCAACCTTGTTTCACACCATTAGTTATTAGAAAGGGCTCAGAAAGTGCATTGCCATATCTGACTTGGTCGTGCTGATCTTCATGGAGTGAGATGATCATTTTAAGGAACTTGGGGCGACATCCTAAACGTTCCAAAATCTGCCATAGATCTTTTCTGCTCACAGTATTGAAAGTCTCGGTGAGGTCAACAAAGGTTACGTAGAGACCTTTATTCTGTTCCCTGCACTTCTCTTGCAGTTGTCTGAGAACAAATACCATGTCTGTGGTACTCCTGTTGGCTCTGAAACCCCATTGGCTTTCAGGTAGAATTCCTTCTGCTATAGTGGGTATTAATCTGTTCAAGAGTATTCTTGCCAGGATTTTGCCAGCAATGGAGAGCAGAGTAATACCACGGTAATTTGAACAGTCTGATTTATCTCCTTTCTTCTTATACAAAGTGATGATGGCTGTGTCATGAAGGTCTGATGGTAGTTGGCCTAGTTCCCAACAGCGCACCACAAACTTGTGGAATTTAGCATGTTTCCAGATTTCAGGTGGAATTCCATCAACCCCAGCTGCCTTGCAAATTTTCACCTGCTGTATGGCCTTAAGGGTTTCTCTCAAAGTGGAGGCAGTATCCAATTCATTCTTCACTGGTTGTTGTGTGATGGACTGAATTGCAGAGTCTTGGACTACACAGCTGGTACCGTGTAGTTCTGAAAGCGTTCAGACCATCGATTCAGAATGGAGGTTTTATCTGTAAGAAGCATTTGCCCATCAGCAGTGAGTAGAGGGCTTTGGACCTGGTATGTAGGCCCATATGCTGTTTTCAAGGCCTCATAGAATCCTCTGTGATCACCTGTATCTGCACATAATTGAGTTTTTTCAGCTAGATCGATCCACCACTTGTTCTGGATGTCACGGAATTTCTGTAGCTAGTAAGAATAAACCACACAGGTTTGAAAGATGATTCCTCAAGGATGCAATCAAGGTACAGACTCAATCCTCCTGCATCAGACAGCTAAGGACACAGCAGAATCCCATCAAGATGTAGCAAGGGCAGGCTGCTCCAGAGAGTAAGGTCAACCAACAGCTGAGGATGACAATGAGGCAGGTAAGAATGGATCCATGACTGCCAAGTTCAGTCCCCACAGTCTGCTCACCTGTTTAAGGTGAGCAGAGAAGGTCTGGTGTCAGCCAGGAGTTGAGACCACCACACAGGTCTACAGCAGAGAGGCCCCAGCACTGCTGCAGCACAGCTTGGCCAGGACAAGGGACAAGTAGCCCAGCTAAACACAGCTGCAAAGCAAGGTCGGACAGACCCTGCTCCTCATGGCTCATTCTCACACAGCTCTCTCCTAACAGCTGTGTGACCCGAGGTCACACAGCTGGACCAAAACGTAGAGTTAAGGCCCAGGCAGCCAAACCCCTGGAGCGTTGAAGGAAGAAGAAATTACACTCTGGACTTAAAGGCATTTGGATTTCAAAAGCAGCAAAATTATTTAATCTCAGTCATGTTGGTAGATACTAAAAACAGAACTAAAGCAAATGTATCATGTCCTTCAGTTTTTATATGACTGTATAATCCCAACTTTATACAACCTGAAGGTGCCGGTGATTTTAGATATTTTATAGTGCTTGTTACCAATAGATGGCAATAACTGGTGTGAGGGGGAAGATGTGCAGCTGTTTTTCAAATGCAAAAGGGAGAACATTTCTGTAAAGTCATCTCCGCAAGTCAAGCCTGAAAATTCTTATACAAGTTTACAAGTTAGTAATTATAGAGTATATTAACCTGCTATGAGGAAACTCACATTGTCAAGTTGTATCACTAGGAGGCAAAGACGCATTTTTTTTGCATATTTTTCATGCTTCAAATTAATTGGTACAAAGCAATCACAATACTTGTCAGAGCTACTTAAAATTTTGTGATCAAACTCAAGTTCACACTGGGATGTTTTGCATGGTTTATCTGAAATACAAATTCAGATAGGATTCCCTGGCTCAGGAAAATAGGGTGATCTCTTCAGGGCTGCATTCCATTTTAATGTATAAAACAACTTTCTTCAGCTCAGAGAAAGACAAGAACTTGAATGTATTCTCTTTGCCAATCAAAAGACATATTTAAAAAGAAAAAAAAGGGGAACTTTTGCCAGAGCTATTCTAAGAGACTGTTTAAATTCAAGTAATCTGCATACCTGTATAAAAGGAACAGCTGATATCATTGAATGCATTTTTCAAAGCATCTGTTTCAAAGGATGAAACTGATTCCAGCCAGCTTCAGCCAGGGACTCAGCTATGCACCGCATGCAAATTCCCAAGCAGAGGTTTCAAGAACATTCATACAATATGAACCTGTTTTTCACAGTCCAGTAAATTTATTACTGAATAACAGATGATAGAGGGAAATTTAGGCACTGTGGGCCAAGGCTGGATTATCAGCTCCTGAAACTGGCCTGGGCTTCAAGTAGTGCAACTGTGCTCCTGCCAAGTCAGTGAATGTATGATATGCATTTGGATTGTGCTCAAGTCTGACTATGTGAAAGCCAACAATCTGTGTCAATCAAAAGACTGATGGATGCAATTTTAATATGATGAGAAGTTGGAGATGAATTTTGATGTCTGAAGTATACATTTACTGTTTTAAGGCAATGTAACACTGAACAGGAGAGCATTAGAAAGAAAAATATGGAGGTGTTCAGGTCACGATATACTAAGATAACTGGCAAGTCAGTATTTCCATTAGCTTTTTTTATGAACAGTAATGAAATTAAATGTGGTAAATGCAAAAGTATATTCATACTCAGACTGGGAGGGAAGACTGTCATAAAAAGTACAGCCACCACTGCCGATCTTACCATCATTAACATTTTCATTGTAGGCACAGAGTTTTTTTTAGATTCTGCTACTTTTAAAAATTATTGCTAGAATTCACCACTCGAGGTGGCAGATTCTGCTGCCTTTGTTCAATGACCTCTTTTATATACCTTTATTGTATAACAGCAGTAGAAAGAATTTTACCTCTGCTGACACACTTTTCTACTAGCACTTCTTGCTATCCACCAGATTACTCCTTTAGGATTTATTGCTCAGAGATCCTGTTTGGGAATACATTTTCTAGGCTGTCTTAGTTTCTTTCATTGGTCATATGGGGTCATAATGGAGAACAGTGAGAACAATAACCCAAAATCTGTATGTATTCTCACTACTGAGAAAAGTTGATGTTTTGTGATTTTCAGACAAAGGCAGTATTAAGTACAGCATTTCCATTTCTGGTTAGGCATAAAGGCTCAACTATGAATCTTTGGATCCTTTCACTCAACTTTTATAGCATAAAAAGTGCTAAGAGGTGACCATGTATTGCAGCTAGTAGGTTTTTTTGTAGTGGGGAGGTGTGGATGAGGGCAGATGGTTAGGTTCCCGAAGGTGTGGAGAAAAAATCCATTAGGGAGTGTAATTCTCTATCCCAGTTGTTTTGTAATTCTTATAACGAAAAAAAGGCCCAAATTACTTTACAAGTCTTGCAAATATTTCCTTATGAAAAAAGTTCAATGTCAACTATACAAGCAGTAATCCCACTGAAAACATTTGATAACAGATTTAACAGAGGTTTTAGAAAGCCATTAGGTATCCTTGGCTTGGTTTTTCTTTCCTGCTGATTCAGCAGCAAATCAGTCAAATAATTGTAACTTTGTTAATTCACACATTCATATACAACTGTGTTGTCTGGCAACGATTTTGAAAAAAAACCTCAGCTAAAATATATTGATGTTCTAAAGAGGTTCTCAGTTATTTTTGATGGAATGATTGCTCTAAATATATTTTAGGGCAAACTCTACCTGAATAGTTTAAACTATCTGCAGTCCTTGTTTCAGTTAAGCAAGTTCAGATATTTGCTTTGTTTTGAACTAGAACCCAGATAGAGCTAGAGCTCAGCTGGAAGGGTGAGAATTACCGCTGACTGCTGTTATGGCCTCAAAAAGGATAATAATTGAGATACTTTAAACCAAATCTCTGTATATTAAAGCTACAATCCAGTCAATTAGCATATGATTTGCTGGCTAATTATGGAGCTTGACTAGAGAATTTAAAATACAGCATATATTAGGGAAAATTTGTAAAATCCTTTCTCCAAGTCCTCATATAAAGGACTTATATAACAGCATGCTTTGTTTAAAGAAAGACTCTTAATGTTGCCTCTCCACCTGGGCAAGGAATTGTATCCCACAATTCTAAACAGGTTACTGCTTTTGAAGCCAAGGTAAGGCAAAGTCCAGTCAGGCCTTAAATGTGTTTTGTGGAAGAGATGTAATGCTATTGAATGAAAATGTCCCAGATGGACACAGTTCCTCAGTCAGCTAAATTCTCGTTATGTTACTCTGGAAACTAATAATTAATTGCAAACATATTATGAGCTATAGTGAGGTGTTTTATTGAAGAATTATGCGCAGTAGCTACTGAGGTATATTGAAGATAGTCTAAGAAGAGAACTGTAGAAGCCATGAATTTATGCAAGGGAATATGTTCATTTTTGACAGTTCCCTACAGGAAATTTTACAAGAAATAAAATTCCCAGGTATCTCTCTTTTAGGTTAGTTCAGTATATCACTCACTATTAGAAGACTATTTTGTAACATGATTTTATTGAGCCTTTTTAATTACTTTTCCTTATATTGGAGTTATTCTACTAATCTACAGGTAATTACTCTCTATCTACCTTTGTAAACTTCTGCATTTGAACTCATGGCAAGGAGATGTAGATATTATCTATCTCTATTCACAGAGTATCAGTGGATGAGCTATTTTACAATAAGTATCAGGTGTAAAAGGTATGATGACTTAAATTTAGAGCTATCTCTTCAGAAACAACAGTATAAAGTCACCTTTTTAAAGAAGTGTACCCAGAGTTATTAAAAGGAAATGATTTTTGAAAGAATAATATCTTTACAAAGAATCCTGAAGCTATGAATTAGCAGAGGCAGAAGTTTTGAATCAGTTTACATCATGTCATAGGAAGCCAAATCAGGTGACAACCTGGAACTATTTAAAGACTAGATTCACTAATCTAAATATGGTCCCTGTGTGCCACTCAGCTGATCATCAGTGGGTGAGATGCAGAAAAAAACTATAAGCAAAGATCCCTGGCATAAGGAAAACTAACTAGTGCCCTCAAGACCCTTGAGGAGTTGGAGTAGTGTAATGTTCATGTGTGGGGGTGACATGCTGCTGTGTTTGTCAGTCCTTCTTTGCTCTGAAGACTCTGGCAGTCAGATGATAAAGAGTGCCTTAAGGATCCTGCAATGCTCTATGAGAAAAGCTACTAAATAAGAGCTCTGAATGGTGCATAATCACAGTGGCAGAACATGCTTCTGCGTTTCCCACTGAGCTCTGAGCACAGACAAATACCATATTGCAATTTAGTAGTTACTATTCTTCATGGTTTAACGACATTGGACATTGCATTACTCTCTCACCATGAATTCCAGATGATCAGTTATTAATGTTTATTCTTGACATTTCAGTGTATAATGTACTATGCCCAAAAACATCTCAGATATAATGTATTACTCTTTTATTTAAGTACTTACCTTTTTTTTTTTTTTTAAGAAATATCACAGCTAAGTATGATTGGTTCTCTCTTCCTGAAATGGACTCTCATGGATTTTCTTGGTGGTGGTTCTGAACAGGTAAAAGCTTTTTAGATCTTCTCAGTGAAGGGAAGGTATGTATTAACCTAGCTTTTTCTGTGCTTTTGAATGCTTTCCCCCCCTCCTGTGATGACAGGGAGAAGGAAAAATGACAGAAGATGGATTCTGACACTTCAGTGCTATGAGAACTAGGGATGATTCTCTCCTTGAACAGGCTTTCTTACACCACTCTGTTGAGAAAGTAGCAGCCACTGGTATCAAAGATGGTGTTATTACAGCATCAATTATTTCTCCCTTGTTTTCTAACTGCCTCTGGCTGCAAATCTTGAATATGATTTGATTTTCGTCTCACAGCTCTGAAAACCTGTGAGTTACTCTGAGTTTCAGGCATCTTTACTTGCAATTGAAAGTCATGTTGGTTTGACAAGAAGACATTCTGAAGTAATTTTGTTAAAAACCTGTGAAGCCCTGTGGGTATTTAAGAAAGTTTTACAATATTGATTTAAACTGGAATTAAACTAAATGGTATTGATATGACCTAGATTAGATTGAATCATAATGTTCATGCAAGGTTTTGTTGTGGTTTAACAATGCATTACTAAGCTAATATAAAAAGTAAATTCATTTAACTTTAATTATACAATAAATATTTTTTAAAGCCATATATGCTCTGAAATTTAGATAAGGTGCCTGGATTCCTTATTGTTTTTCAGCTCACATTTTCCTCAGTCAATGGGTCAGCATATTCCTTAGATAGTCTATTTTATAAATGAACATTAAGTAAATACTTTACTAACAGGTCTTAGAAATAATTAGAGGCAAAGAGGTGATTTAGGAAGGAAGCCATAGTGTAAGAATTCTGAGGAACTTCATCAGAATGGTCTGGTCTTCCAGATAACTAGTTCAAAAACCTTTGTAGTTGGAAAATGCATTGCTTTTTGTCATTTTTCTATTTCAGGGAATTTTTTAAATTCTACAGAAAGATCATCAGCCTGTTAAAAAAACTGAATGAAATATTTCCATTAGGGAAAAAAATATGTTAATGATTTACAATGTTTAACACTTAGTGGAGAATTAGCAGCACTATTTATCTGTGTGCGTGTGTGTGTGTCTACTTTCTCTACGGACCAAAATCTAATGATACTCCACGACATGAGGCTGTCAGGATCTATAACTTCCTGGAAGCTCATACACAGGTTACAGCTGGCAGGTATCCCACGTGCCTGCACTGCCTTGGAGAAAACCAAGCAGAGCCTTGAACGTCAGAGCTAAAGCCTTGGCATTGCTAGATGCTAAATCTAGCATCTCTGGGTTTGCTGATGCACACCTGTATGCCAGGTGTCTAATGCTCAGACTTTTAAGCCCCCTACTTGGTCTGATGAGGCTGCCAGACCTTTTTACATCAGGATTACAGATCTTGAAGATTATGGTCTTTTGGGAACTCCTTATATTAGGATGACTCCAATGGTGGGTACAGATTGTCAGGATCCCTCTTTTTGCTATGAGAGTCTTCAGACCTGTGTTTTTTCAGTGCTATGTTATACAGAACCAGTTCTTTTGGGGTCTCCTGTTATAAAACAAGTTCATTACAATAGGACAGCTGATTTTCCCTTTCCTGGACTTCCAGCTCCATCTGAACAAATAATTTGAATGCAGAAGATTAATAGATTAACATTATTACCAGAAGGTAGAATTATACTTTAGGCCCTGATTCAGAGATAAGATCTTACAGGCAGGCTATAATCAGAAAAGATGTGATGCAATGCTATTTAATTGTTGACCTTTGAAATATATTGGCCATTACATAACTATTACTTTGGTTGAGTCAGTTCTTCCCTAGTTGGGGAACAGAGAAGGGCAGGGGTGCATAAATGCAGAATCTCACTTATCTTCCAAGAAATAGTGAGGCTGCGGGGAGTGTGGGGTGCCGTTGGGAATCTGATGTCCCTTCAGTCAGAACAATACAGCGTGAAAGCAGTAAAGGTGTTTTTACTGCGCAGAGGCTCGGTGAGCAGGAACAGATGATCTCACTGGGAAAATTACTGTTACTATTTCATTATGAGCAGGTAGCCACCTTCAGAAATGTATTACTGTCATAGTAGTTGATATCAAAATAACACCTAATTCACAGTGAATCGCTGTCTTTAATGACGATTCTGAGAATGCAAGGGTAGTAAAGTCATAAATCCTGTACAATGATGATTGTAGAACAGTGAACTACTGTCACTGCAATGGCTGTTATCTAATCAAGCACATAATTTGTTTGAATGTATTAGGCCATTTTAAATCCATTGGGTTTATTGTGCTTGCCAGTAATCTAACCTATAACTTGACTCTCAACCTAACCTTGTTGTACAGTGAAGTATAAATCTACTACATTAAATAAACATCTATTTGAAACAAAGTCTCTAAAACCAGAATAACTGAAAACGGATACATTTCTACTCTTGGTTATTAATACATCTTAATTCTAGAGACAGGAACTGTACAGGATTCATTCTGGACATGGTGTAAATAGGAAACCAAACTGAAACCTAGATGTCCGGAAAATCTGAAACCAAGCAATTACACAGTACACTGTGCAAGGAGATTCAGTTCTCATTAATTCATTCCCTTTAGCTGAGAGTTAACCTGTGGCAGACAAATATCTCTTTTTTTTACTGATCTCTCTCTTTTTTTTATTTCCAAATATCATCATATTTGGTGTTGATACAGTTAGTTCATCAACACTTTAATCTGAGAAAAGATGAGTTTCCTACCTAAAGTCTTTCCTGTACTCACAGCTAGCTGCAGCATTAAATAGAAACATTATTTCTGTAGTAGTGGGTGATGCTCTGTGCATTTAAACTGCTATTTTCTAGCTGTAGGCACATGCTGGTATGGGTGAAGTGATTTTTTTTTTCAAGAAACTTCCTTTTAGCAGTAAAAAAAAATAACAGCAGGCCATCTCATCCCGGTAGTTAAGTGTCTCCTTATATTTCCCCTGCTGAAGAGCTGCTACACATCTGGAAAAACATCTTGAAAGGAAAGTTCTATATCCTTTTAATATTTTTTACATAATTTTCCAGTGCTATCCTGTATGCCCTATTTTTCAAAGGATACCCAGGCAACAATTACAGCTCATTTTCAAAGACAGTTATTAATTACAGTTGTAACTAAATCTATTGGTTATATAAAAGCAATCTTTACAATCAAGAAAAAACACACAACTGCAGCAGTGTGAAAAGGCAAAGTCTGTGCTGCAGTAGGTTGGAAAGTGAAAATTATAAGGCATGTAAGTAAAAGGAGTTGGTGAGTATCAAAGAAACTGCAGGACTTTGCCAATGTGAAGACAGAGATAACAAAGTGTACCTTTGCACACTCTTATGGTGACTTACTAGTGCATGATCTACTGTTTGCTAAATTCTGGCTATTCCTAATACAACATCACTTATTGATAGCAAAGTTTAGCTAAGCTTTAGTTTAGCAATCAGGGCTATACGAGGCTTTTGCATTCTGCCAGTGACTTCTCTTGTCTAGGAATTTGTTTGTAATCCTGTTTTCTGGTAGCAGCTTAATAACCACCTTTCCTTGCAGTCACTCTTCAGATAAAATGTTAATGACATTTCACGCTTTCTCTCCTTCCCTTTTTAAACTCAAGTTGTTCAAGAAAGAGGGTAGGGATTCCCTTAACAATAGTCCTTTCTTCTAGTGTGGCTGCAGGAAACTAAACTCAGTTACTGCTTTGCAGTTCATACTGATGACAAACTACCTCAGATCTGAATATTTCCATCTGTACTTGTTTCTGCCTGGTCAGGATCATGAAAGATCATTAAAATCTAAAACTTTCTCATGATATCTCCTATTCCAAAGATCCTTAATGGATTCAATGATGTCTTTGTAAAATACTGAGAAGTAGGTAAATCACTCTTAAATCCTTATAAATCCCTGGCAAGGAGGTATATATGTATATGTATATATATATATAAAAGTCTACTATATGGAGGTATATATATATATGTATATATATATAAGTCTACTATATGTAGACTTTGCCTGTGATTTCAGGATCTTGGAATGGCACTTTTTAATTTTTTTTTCCTCAATAGATTCACTAGACATATTTATGCCATATAGAAGTATATTGAATTTATCTTGTGTCTACATTTCTTCACTATTTTTATTAAAGGATTTGTTATGTTATCAACATTTCTGTCATCTTATTATACCTTATTGACTTTTTCTCAGCCTAGAAGTTGTTCAATAAAACTTGTCACATTTAAAATGTATTCTTTCAAATACAGCATTTCATTGAACCAAAGTGAAAAGACATCTCAATTTTTGATAACACAGTAAATACATTGCACAAGACTATAATAAGTATCCAAGAAGTGAAATATGCGTGTCTGTTCCTGTGTAAGCGGAGAGCGGCAGAACAAATTAAATGGTGGTATTCTGTGTTACTGAGTCAGTCTGAATGACACTGTGAGAAAAAAGAAGTTGAACGCCACCATAAATGGTGTATGAATTCTTAAAAACAAACAAACAAAAATGGTTGATGGGATTTAGAAGCCAAAAATTTAGCAAGTAAAATTCTTAATAATCCCATTTTCTTTTCTGGAGGCACTGATCACCTTTATGCCTGTCTACAGGCATGCTATTCTGCCAGCAGTTCAGCTGGGGTGCAAGTGTACATTGCTGGCTCATGTCCAGACTCTCATCCACCAGCACCCCCAAGTCCTTCTCATCAGGGCTGCTTTCAATCTATTCATCACTCAGCCTATACTGATATCGTTGCCCAACCCAGGTGCAGCACCCTGGTCTTGTTAAAAGACCAAGCATTTGGTCTTGTTAAAACTCACGGGATTCCCATGGACCCACTTCTCGAGCTTGTCCATGTCCCTCTGGGTGGCATCCCATCCTTCATGTATGTCAACTGCATCAATCAGCTTGGTGTAGTCTGCAAATTTGCTGAGGGTATACTCAATCCCTTTATCTGTGTCATTATTGAAGGTATTAAATAACACTGATCCCAGTATGGATCCCTGAGGGACACCACTTGTCACATACTTAAAAATGAAGCAGAAAAATAGTATCTTCTTCCCTGTCTCTATAAATAACAAAAAGGTGTTAGATTTTGAGGCAGAATAAAATTACCAAGTAATTTGAAGACTCCGTAGTGATTATTTTAGGCTTCTAAAAACTTCAGTATTTAAAAATTATCTTGGATAACTTCAGGTGGAACTGTGAAGTCTCCTTTCTCGGTGTCAGTGAAGTCAACACTTAAGCAATACAGAGTTCTGCCAAGCTTTTCTCTCATTCTCTCTTCTGTTAAGTATTTTGCCATGATTTAAATAATTTAGTCAAAATGAATGGGAGAAAGAGGGATCCTCTAGTCTGGTTGCTGGCAAATGCAAGTGGATAAAAAGTAGGTTATCCCCTTTGCTTAAGGGAGCACCTAGTTATTTATACAGAATGTAACACGGTGAAGAGGAGAATGAGAACATACATACCAGTTCCCAAGTATCCAGTATGACTATTGCACTCATGAGACGAGAAGACCATTGTTCACATATTCATAAGAAAGGGAAAAATTTATACAGATTTTCTAATTTCTATACAGGTACTACTGTACGCTAAACTCTCAAATGGAAGAAAAACATTCAAATTTCAGGAAAACATTTTTTTCCTGATAAAAAACATTCAGTAAACAATTACCAAATTCACAATCTTGTGATGACTAAAGAAATGATTTTCAACAAAACTATTATTCTCATTCCCTGAAATTAACCTACTTGTAATAATAAGTCTTGTAAGGAGTACGGTGCCACTCAAAGAAAATTTGATTGCACTTAAGTTGATTGTAAATAGAAGTAGACTTTAAGTAGTACAATTTTTATCCAAAATATGTAACATGCATCCTAGAAAATGTACAAAATAGTGATATGCTAGCTGCAGTAAATATTATTTAAGGTCATTGGTTTAGATTTAAGTATTAAGATTTTAGTAAGTTATTCAAGAAATTTTATTTTAGTGTTCTTCTGAAGGCATATTTGAATGTTATTTTAATAGAGTAATAAAACATTATGTAAAAGCAATTTATGCAGCTAGAAGATAAACAGGATTTTGCCAATTAGGTATATAAAATTATACAAAAAGTTTCAATTGCTTGTGTACATTTAGCATCAACAAACAATTAAGATCTGTGCTAGACTGTCAGGTCTTTGATAAGGATATTTCTGGCATCAAACCTTGAATTTCTAATGCTGCCTCTGAGCAAAATATTCACTATTACTTGTGCGTATTAATTTTTTTATTTGAAATCAATGAGAAACTTTATTGTTTGTTTGCAATAAACCAAAAATTTGTGAACAACCCATTTCAGATTTCTGTTTCTGGAAACTTTAGAATCATTTATGTGTGAATTACAATAAACATTTTCTAAATTCCTTCATGAAATAATACAGGAATATGGTTTGAAACATTAACACCCACTATTTCTGTTATAAAATAAACTCTCAAGTCACAGTATATTGTTCTATGAAAACACGATGGTTTTCTTTTTAACTAGGAAGCTCATTAGGATCGCTGAATGTATGTCTCTGAAAAAATAGGAATGGTCAGCTATTTTCAAGCAAAGATCTGTGGGATCCCTAATCTAACATCAAGAAAATCTGTCACTGAAATACTGAGAATGGTAAGGATTCTGCCTATGAGAGTGGGAACAACTGACAGAGATTTCTTTTGAAGTCCTGCTTTCAGTGTGGCAGCTATCTGAGTTTTGATAAATGTTCCAGGCTTCTTCCCAGGGTTAACCAACTCTGACCGCTGTTTCTGTGTTGTACCATCCTTGGATGAGCTACTGCCTTTCAGGGACCTGTGTCTGCTTGGAAAAAGTAAAGAAACATATTTAACTGAACTTCCTGAACTTGCATTCACGTATAACAAAGAATTTTCATTCAAGTCCTGAGACTTTTATTCTTCACTAAATCTCCTGCTGTGCTTTCTGTTATCAACAGTCTGTAAAAAGAGCTTCAAATTTTTTTGTAAAAGCATATGGAGAATTTAGTACCTTGAGATTTATAAAGAACTGTCACTCTTAATTACTAGATCATTAATTTAAAAAAAAAGGGGAGGAGGGAAAGGACATTGAGTGATCTCCATGTAACCATTTTAATTGTCCATCCTGGAAAAGAATGCTGATCAGCAGTCTATGATGGGATATTAATTATTATTTGTCAAAAATATCCTGTGATCCTTCACAAATCACTTTGTAACATGAGGATGCCAGTACTGCCTTGCAATTTTAGTGAAGCTAACATAAGTATAATGACTGTACCAGAACATGTTAACTGCTTCAATAATTTTATCATTAGGAGATGAAGTTATATACACAACGTGGTAGATATTGGGTATCATGCCTGGTATAATCATATTATAGCTGAGAATTAATTCATTCAATGTTGCTGTATGCTGTTATTATGAAGAATTAAAAAAAGGGCACTGGTTCCAGCTGTCACCAACATCAGTAAGGTTTAAAAACTGCAATCAGCAGCCATGAGATAACTCTTTGTTTGTTTAATGCTGATCAGAGTAGTTCTTTAAAGGTTAGAGAAGGATGAGATCCTACAAATTCATTTCTTCATTCCTTGGCTCCATAATTCTAATATGAAGACCATAACTTAATACTTCCCTTTTTTTATAGCATGAATGCATAAATTAATAATAAAATTAAAATTTATAGGCAAATAACACTATGAAAATACTAATTTGCAACTAAAGTAAATAATATTTGAAGGTTGGACTGTTGCAGTTATCTCTTTGTTCGATCATAAGTTTGCTGCTACCGTACAAGTTTTTTGTTTTTTCTCCTTGGTATAAACAAAATTAACTACGTTATGACAGCAGTCGTAAACATTAGACCACATATTATAATGGCTGAAGGAAGTATATTTTCCATTCTCCATCAGAGATTTTTTCATGTTTAAAAAGTAACAATTTTATTTATATACATTTTTGGAACATATTTTAAGTTATTACTTTAAGTTATTTTATTTTCATCAGAAACAATTCTTAAGCTCTGACTTCCTTACTGTTTTTAATGTGACTTCTTGTTCATCATTTTTTTGAGTAAAGAAAAAATTTGTTTTGTTACTAATAATGTACTATCAAAAATGTGTCTTACTAGACCATCAGTCTTTGATCTAGCAAATAAATAACAATCTACATATTTTTCCATAACAACTGCTTAATACAAAACACGAAGAACACCCAGCATTTAGCTGTGGAAGCTATTCAATATCTTGCCTGAGCAATCATAGGTCAGTTTTCAGTCACACTTCTAATCTATTGTACTTTATCGCAATGAATTTAGGCTTCATAGCTCTTTATAAAGAAGTTTATGTATAGCAGGTAAAATAGCATATATTCCACAGGGTAATTTTTAGTTCCTAATGTCAAATCACTACTTCCCGTTTTAAAAAGCAAGTTATTCTGGAACAGAATTATATGAGGTGACTCACTGCTAAATTTTATCTCCTCTAAGGTGAAGTTCTTTCAAAAAGAGGTAGCTGAGAAGGTGTAATTACATATACTTTATTTTTAACCCATTTTCTTCTAATTTCTTTGCCCACACTTCTCTGCTCTGAGTAAGCACTGTTGCTTTTATACCATCTCTAACTTTAATCTCTTTAGGATCTAAATCTTAAAATATTTAACACAGGGTTTTAGGCAAAATTTCTGAAACACAAGCTCTGTGAATGGTATGGGTGAATGCTGTATTACATTGTCCAAACGCTGACTTTGTGTCCACTTGTTTATTTCAAATAACACCCTTGGTCTTGAGCTTTATTTAGATGTCTCTTCTAATATTTTTGAGACATCATAAAAAAGGGAAATTAAGACTTCCATGGAAAATAGTATATGGTCAGACTTTATATTTAAATATACTTCCAGGCTTTTTGGGATTTTCAAAGATTCTTTTGCTGACTGGTAACTTCTTTCATATACATCTTCTTTTCATTGATCTTTACCCTTCCATTTTCACAGAATCACAGAACTGTAGAATCAACTAGATTGGAAAAGACTTCTGAGATCATCTAGTCCAACCTATGACCAAATACCAACTTGTCAACCAGACCATGGCACTAAGTGCCACATCCAGTCTCTTCTTTAACACCTCCAGGGACCGTGACTCCCTTCCCTGGGTAGCCCATTCCAAAGCCCAATGACTCTCTCTGTAAAGAACTTCTCCTAATGTCTAACCCAAACCTCCTCTGGTGCAGCTTAAGACTGTGCCCTCTTGTCCTGTCACTAGCTGCCTGGAAGAAAAGACTGCCCCCCAGTTGGCTACAACCTCCTTTCAGGTAGTTGTAGAGAGTGATGAGGTCGCCCTTGAGCCTCCTCTTTTCCAGGCTAGACAACCCAAGCTCCCTAAGCAACTCATCAGAGCTCCAGTGGTTTTCAAAGGCTGCTAAAGCCTATCTCTGTGCTCAGGTAACAATGTAAAAATGCAAATTTTCAACCTAAAATGAATGAACCTGCCTGTTTATTGCTGTATTTTATGAATACAGTTGATCAAAATTTAGCTGTGCTTTACAGAAGAGCTGACATTGCCAAATGAGAGGATTCATCTGGATAAACCACCTGTTGAAATCTTACCAACTACTGTTACCTATCACTAATAATATTGGACATATTTACAGGCCCTTGCATAGTAAATTCTTCTATTCCTCCAAAGATCTGGTAGTAGACAGTAACTGCCTCCGGAGAAAAGAACAATAGTGATGATTCAATGAGTCTTGATTTTTAATTTTTTAAGACTGAGCCATGAGACAATAGCAGTAAAGTAACTTTTTAATTTTCTAGTTCTTTCTGTTTTTCTTGATATTTTGACTTCCTAAATCTATACAATTAATGTTACTTGTGTTGATAATGCAGTTGTGCCTTCAAAGGATTGCCCACTGCCTTTAATACAGCTTTGTTCCTGACAGATGTGTGATTCCTAACAGATGTGAGTAAAGAGGCATTTTTCTGACTCACCTTTCAGTTATTTCAATGTATAATTAAAAAAAATAAGAATTTTGTATTTCTATGAGAATTTCTCAAATCAAGATGAGACCCGAAGTCGTTCTAATGATTTTCCAAAATGTTGTGTGCTTTTAGCTTATAAATAGTTGACCACAGCTGATGAAATAGTCATCTAGGCTGCATTTAAATAACTGAGCCTCAAGAAAAGGTATCTTTTCTGTTACATAAACTTCATCACTTGTAACATGTAAACCTTGGCATTTTGCTAGATCCAGTATTACCTATGAAGTATACATATCTGCCCATCCTATTGTACTTGCTAAACACCATGTTATCTCTTCTTACTTGACACACATCTACTCACAGTTGTGCTGATGGCACCTCACAGGGAGCCTGCTGAGTCTGTTTCACTCTGGGCCGTGTTTTGACACTGTTTGAAAACAGCTGCAGTTTCAGGGTGATTATGTGGTTTCTACTCTATTTCATCCTGGAGAAAACATGCTACACTGTTCCATAGTGCTCGTTTGTTTCACACAGCTATCTGTGATTTCAACAGCATGGAAAACCTCACATAATTTATTCATTTCAACAATACTTTAAATAACATTTTCCAACTGATGTCTGCTAGATATTAAGAAGCTGCTCACCTTGCTGGTGTGTTGTTAGCTTGTATCTCAAGTCTGATTATTGTCTTAAGTATGGGTGAAACTATATTAAAGGTGAGAGATACTAAAGATATTAAATGCGTTACTGTTCTTTCTATTCTCCATGATCTTGATTACTTATCAATCAGAATCAACTAGTTCAAATTCCTGGTTCTTCTGTCAAAAGCATTAAATAGTTGAAGATGTGATTTGTTTCTTCTTTTACTGGAAATTTTTCTATAAATGTACATGACTTTGTGCTGATAACACTTACAAATGAATCTTGAGATTTCAGAGTCAGTATGCTATGGAACAAGGGGATAGGTTTTTTGCCATTCTTTTGGTAAGACATAGCCTTTACATATTTAGTATAATGCCATACTTGTTATCATCAATACAGACAACATGCAGTGGTACGATGCTGTTGTCTTCGGTGGTGGTGCTTGCAAAGTTTGTTAGCCTTTCAAGTCCACCTTGTTCTCAGTAGTCCTCTGTTTTGTTTGTTTGTTAGTTTAATATTTTTATTCAGTAAGTTTTCTGGTATGCTTATATAACAATGTATGGGTGGAGGTCTTGGGGGTAAGTACTCCTCAATCCTCCTAATTTGAAGAGTGGTCCTTATTCAATACATCTGATGTCTTAGGTCTAAGAGTCATCTCTAATTCACTCCTCAAAATCTCCTACTCTCTTCTGCTAGAATAGTTAGAAATACTCCCTTGGAAAATATGCTATTTTCCCCCTCCATACAGCAGTTCTAGATTTCTTATTCTACTTTTCCTCCTTTCTGACCATAATGCTAAATTAGTTTCCCACCTCTAGTTTGAATTCCTCCATTGTACCCTTCTTTTGTAATTTGAAATAGCTTTACTTAACATGCAAAATACTATGGGGAGGGTGGATATACTATATAAACAATGGTATATATACTGTATATTTTAAAAACAAATGTTCATTTTTTTTTCTTCCTTGTTGCTGGCTCTAAATCCTACCAAGCATTACCTTAAATGTCTCTCAAGTGTTTATGATTTCAGGGTTGAAATTTTTCTGCATTTTTGTGACCTATTGAACTCTGCTTCCCTGTTTTTCTATCTGCTTAATGGTTCCTGGCATGGCCCCATCAATATTACTAGTCCCCCTTGGCCAGCCTTGTTGTTTGCCTCTTGCATTTCTTCTGCATCCAGAAGAAATGTTTCCTTCCCTAATTTTCTGCGTTGATGAGCTGCCTATTTCTGCCTCACTAGTACCAAAAAAACTCAGAACCCAAATGACTGTCCCTTTTGTCCTGTGTACCTACATAGAGAGCAGAAACATAAACTATTTCAAGTAAATAGAATAGTGAGTTATTTGAACTGATTCTAATACACTGAAAAACTAACTAAATTATCAGTGTATGTGAATGACTCAATAGAAGCACGGAACCAACCTCTTAATTACCTGTTTTACCTTTTCGTATTTATAGAAATACAGTATGAAGTACTTGAAGCAATTGCTGATGCAAGTGTCTAAATTCCTCTTGGGAACATTGTTGTGTGCTTTTTCTCAATGTCTTATGACTTGTGAAGAATAGATGAGCAAAATTTTAAAAATCTGCAGTTTCAATTGATGTTTTTAAATCATAGATACTTGAAAAAATTCATGTAATATTCAACAGAAAATATTTCTCACACTTGTGTGGTTTATTTACTTGGGGTTTTTTTCTGCACTGGTTATGGCACATAGTTCCTGTATTGGTTTTGTGCATATGAACCTTCAGAGCACAGAAAGACAATGCTACACATTAAAAAATGAAGTAGATTTACGTGCCATATTTTCTCATTTAAAGCTTCCCTTGCAGAGGAAGAAGTTATAGATTCATCTTCCCCAGTGTTCTGGGTTCTCTTTGGTTTGGGAGGTTTAAGTGCAAGGATGTAAATTAAAGAAAATGTAAGAATATGCTTCTTTGGAGGGGTTATTTTTGTCATCTTTTTCAGTTGAGAGCAGTATGATTTAGTGGCTTAAATTTGAGCTAACTAAATGGAAATTCCAGCTGACAGCTAATGACTTGTGAAACTCACTTGAAAAAATCTTGTATGATGTCACCATGACAACTCTTGGCTTTAGGTAATATGGCCAGTCTTCGCGAGCTATGGGTAATATTAACTGGTGCTTTGGAAGGATGTCTTCCTTCCAAAATTACTGACTGCGACTGTGAATGGAATTTGGTAGACTTCACTTCACAGGTCTTTCTCTAGTTATTGACTGCTGGCCGAAAGACTGGCTCAGAATCAGAAATAAATAAGGCTATAAGGAGGTGATCAAAAGCATTAATAGTTCTACCTGTGAATAATTTCTATGGACCTTACAGCTCCCAAAGCCGGTACACAGACAAAATGCCCTTCTGGTCTGAAGAGTGGAGCTTGCAGACATACCATCCTATCACCTGAAGAGTACTTCAACTGAGGGCATGAACTACAGTCCTTCGTGCTTGCCTTCATTTTCCACTGAAAAATCAGTACCTGAAGATATGTGTCTCCTGCTCTAGCTCTTAATTTGTGGGGAGAAATACCACTGAAATGGAATTCTGATGTCAGACCAATAGAGAATATTGTCCTTTTCATACTATCTGCATTCCATGTTCTTGTGTTATAAATCCTTGTTTTTTTCACTTGAAAGTGTTCATATAACAGGCAGTTCAAGCCCTCTTTAATTTTACATTTATGTCTTGGCCTGCAGCTGAACATGTAATTCTAGATGAGTCATCACTCAGATGAATGAAGTTCACAGTTATGTGGAATACCTAGTGTCACAGCTCTTTGAGAATAATATTTCTGAAAATGCATTTAGTATTAACTCTCAGCCAATGTGACATAAAATTGTGCTGGTTTGCTGTGAGAGCAATCAGTTTAAAACTTGGGTCTTTACCATATTGGAGGGAAGGAACCTTAATATGACAAAAATTGGTTAATAAAAAATATAGTCTTGTATTTGTCCAAATTAACATGTGAAGAGAAGAAAAATGATTAATTGGTATTCAGAGCCACTTGGGTTGCACCAATCAGTACAAAGTCACACAGTACCTATGCAAAAGGATGTGCTGCTTCTGAGTCCAAACTGCTGCACTAGCTCAGGTGTTTCTACAGCAGCTGGGCAAGACCAGTGCTCTGAATGCCCAGGTGGAATTGAGGAATGCTTGAATGGAGGAATGGGTTTGTGCCTTATATTTTCTTTCTCCAGTAATTCTTTAAGGAAGACTTCAGTCAGCATTTGTATTTCACCCTTGCCAAATACATAGTAGAGCACTTTGAAAGCCAACGTGCTTAACTTAATTCAGTTTCATAGGTTTAAGACAGGAGTTTCAGTGAAATCTATAACAATCAAAAGTAGGCCTGGGCTGATTTGCCTTGTTGGACTGATGGAGAGGCATGTGTTGAGAGGGTGTAGCCTAGACTGCCTGAAGAAAAGCTATGTGCTTTTGGCAAGAAGTGCCAAGGCTATGAATGGAGCTTCTGTGACTGTCTCACACTTTCAAAGACAGTGTTCAAAAACACATTTACGGATTCCACCGTAGCTAAAAAAGGCAATGGGAAATAATTAATTCTTTGAAAAATGTGCAACCTATGCTGACATTGAAGATGGCTATAATTTACCACTTTAATAACTTTTATTATATTTGCCACAAACACTACACGATAGAAGAAATTCCTTCTGGATTATATAAAGAAATTATTAAAATAACTCAGACATACTTTTAGATGAAATATTAAAAGTGCAAGATTTTTCGGTGCAGGTAATTGTCAATTTAGCTTAATACAGTTACAATTTTAATAATTAGGTTTTATAACTGATAGCATGGAATGAATTATGAAAGAAAATTTGAACACTGAATAAGAAATTATGGAAAGTCCTTTGTATGCAAATCCTTACCTATATGCAACATTATAGTCTCAGTCTTTTGAGGCTCTGGCTTTTGAAATCACAGATCTGGAAATGTGATAGTGACTTTTTTTCTGAGACTGTTACATATTCCATGCATTTCTGATAATGTTGTAAAATCTCTTTCTAGAGAAATAGATGAATAAATATTTGAGCTGTCACTTGACTTTGTTCCTGGACATAAATTCCTGAGAAAAAGAACAACACCTGTTTAGATATCAGATGTTAAACAGTGATAAATTTTAATGGCAGGACAGGATGTCTATTTTAGCCCTCCTGTAGTTGACTTTGTTCTTTCTGCCTGCGTTAATTTCATGTAAAAATTGCTTCTGTCCTATGAAAATGTTTCTTATAGGCTAAATTCAGCTTAGACACAATACTTTGCAGATGTTGTACTCATTCTAGACATTTCTAAACAATAGTTTTGCAAATGCTTTTATACTTAATGTTTAATATGTTCTTCATTTTTAGTTGTTCTAAATGAGAATGTGTGTTATTTTATATTCTACATGTAGAGTAAGGGTAAACCTGAAGGAACCAACACATCCTCTTTAATTACAGATTAAAGAAAAAACCACACAGAAACACAAGCATAGAAGACTGGAAGTGGAATTTTGCAATAAATAGTTTTTAATAGACTTCAAGTCTTTCTGAGGAGCTTGACTGTCAGTACTGTTGAAAACCTATAATTCTGTTGAACTAGTCTTTTCACTGTGCTTGAAAATCTGTGAACAGAATTCTGTGCTTCTATCTAAATCATGTTTCATTAAGGCATTTTGAGAAGGTGGTTCATGTGTACTTGGGAGGGTTTTTTGTTCGTTTGAACTGCCTGGATAGTCAAAATAAAACAACTGAGGATGATCCTCCCGTCTTTACCAGGACATTCAGGAGCTATCAGCTAATAGCCTCTGTGCCTCCTAAGTGAAGAGGTTTGAAAGAAAATGAGGAGGTTATCCTGGAAAGTTAAGTTCTAGAGAGAAGGTAGGAAAATGGATGCAATCCAAAAAAGGAGATAGAAAAAAGAAATTGGTAGAAAGGGAACTTCTGAAGAATCTGACTGTAAAATTGAGCCTGCAAAATGTGAAGTTTGAAAGTTTAAGAATGGGGAATCTCCTTTGCCCATTCTCCAGGAAAAATAATGGTTATTTCTAAATGAAATAAAAGAAATTACTTTCAACTCATTTTTCTATCCCAGGTTAAATGAGAAGCACACATCCTTTGTCTCTCCTAACATTACTGTTTTTTAAAATACCAATAACGTGGAATCCTTGTAATCTATATTTTTGGGTTCGCATAGGTACAACCACACAGATGAGCTGGCAGGAAAAAATACATGCCCTTTGTTCTGTTGGAGAATTTGTGGAAAAGGAGTTATCACTCTGAAAATTGAGGATCTGAAAAATCCCCGTCTTCTCCCCTTCCAAGTTTCTAATGTGATGTAAATAGGTCGTGCTTGTCAGCATGGCTGAGCAAAAGCCTATGCCACTGAATGATGCTTTTTCCTTGTGTTAAATGCAATCAATAAAGAGCTTTTAAAAATGGCTGGTGGGAGAAGTGTGAAGGGAAAATATCAATCAGTTTCTCAATATAATGGCTCTATGTTAAGAGAAATTAAGTACAGTAAACCTCACAATCATTTATATTAACTTTATTCTTTTTGCTTCTTAATGTTAGCACACAGATGGATAAACACATCATGTGGTGGGTGAGCAATTGGCTCACAGTTCGAGCACAGAGGGTAATAGTGAATGGGGGAACATCAGACTTGGGACCTGTCACTAATGAGGTTCCACAGGGCTCCATCTCAGGCCCTTTGCTCTTCAACATCTTCATAAATGTCTTGGACACAGAACTGGAAGGGATATTGAGCAGGTTTGCAGATCACACAAAACTGGGAGGAGCTGTTGACTCCCTCAAAGGCAGAGAGGCCCTGCAAAGGGACCTTGACAAATTAAAGGAGTGGGCAGTTACCGACCATATGAAGTTCAACAAGGGAAAGTGCCGGAGTCTGCACCTGGGATGGGGCAACCCTGGATGTGTGTACAAACTGGGGAATGAGATGCTGGAAAGCAGTGCCATGGAAGAAGACCAATGGGTCCTGGTTGACAGCAAGTTGAATATGAGTCAGCAGTGCCCTGGCAGCCAGGAGGGCCAACTGTGTCCTGGGGGGCATCAGGCAAAGCATTACCAGCCTGTCGAGGGAGGGGATTGTCCTGCTCTGCTCTGCACTGGTTTGGCCTCACCTTGAATATTTTGTGCAGTTTGGGGAATTGCAATATAAGAAAGATATTGAGTTGTTAGAGAGCATCCAAAGGAGGGCAACGAAGATGGGAAAGGGCCTTGAGGGGAAGCCGTATGAGGAACAGCTGAGGTCACTTTGTTCAGCCTGGAGGAGACTGAGGAGAGACCTTATTGCAGTCTACAACTTGGTTGTGAGGGGAAGAGGAGAAGCAGGCACTGATCTCTTCTCTATGGTGACCAGTGACAGCAGCTGAGAGAAAGGCCTGAAGTTGTGTCAGGGAGGTTTAGGCTGGATATTAGAAAAAGGTTCTTCACCCAGAGAGTGGTTGTGCCTGGAACAGGCTCCCCAGGGAAGTGGTCACAACACCAAGTCTGACAGAGTTCAAAAAGCATTTGGACAATACTCTTGGGCACATGATGTGACTCTTGAGGATGGTCTTGTGCAGGACCAGGAGTTGGATTCGATAATCCTTGTGGGTCCCTTCCAACTTGATATATTCTGTGATTCTCTGATTCTATGATTAGATGAAACCATCAATACAATACAAAAAATATGCAAACTACAATGACAAAAATCATAAAGGTGTATTTAATATATTTTTTCTCTAAAATTTCCACCGACACCTATTCAACAATTAAGTTATTTTTTCAAACAAGCAACAGGTATGAGTTGTCTGGGAATATTGAGATAACATCCATAGATACCTGCAGGAATTGTAATCGAATTTTTGTATGTAACTGGCTACTAAGAGGCCTTTCAAGTTCCCTGCACCTTGCGGCTCTTGTGGAATAGCAGGGTTTTTGGATGTGTTTTGAACCAAAATGTGCTGGCTCCTTATGATCCAAGTAAGAAAAACACTCAAACTCTGTAAAGTATCTGGTGGGGTTTTGAACTAACACTATTAAGAGAGAAAAGTATATAGAATTTTGCTTCCTTTTAGATATTGGGAACCCTGAGTTATGCAGCATTGAATGGTTTTAACTATCAGGGCTCTGCACACCATGCAAACCCCATCCATAAAAAGAGTTATCTAATTTTGATAATTTGAGCTATTATAGGATTTTCTTACAAGAAAATAACTGTTCATCGCTGCTACTGTCAAACAGAAAGGGTTTTAATATAAGAACTTCTTGCTGCAGTTTTAGATAAAAGCAAAGATACTAAGGTGGAGTAATTGTCTGTACCACCTGCAGGCTCCTTTTACAATGAGCTGGCCAAGCTCATTCTGAAGACAAGGTCTGTGGAACACGAAATACAGCCAGAGGGCCAGGGGCAGTGCAGCTCAGCCCAGGTGGTACCCAGAGGTACTTCTATTAACTGCTGTGTGGGTCGTTAACTCCTTGATGTACGATAGTCTCCCAGTCAGGATCATTGCAACGTTTTATAGGGAATCATTGGACCAAAACAGGGATGCCACATGAGTAAAGAGAGATTTGTGTTCATGATAAAAAAATTCAGCTGTAGTAAAGAATTACAGGAATTAGATCAGTTTTGTGGTAAGTGAATCACTTGTCTAGTGGTTAGAACAGAATTTATCCGCTTGTAACTGAAAAAAAAAGAAATTAAAAGTCTCTTTCCTTCTAATATTTGTATGTGAAAGCCTCTGAAAGTACAAGACTTCCCAGCATTTCACTGTCCTAAAGTACTTGTGATTCTGTTGCCCTATTTTAGGAAAATAGCTATGGTATTAATAATAGAGTATGAAATAAGATGTGAGTGGGAGGATCAGTACATCAAGAATGCCAAAACTTGTAAGGGATAACTATAATTTAATCTTAGGCTGTCTTTCAATATCTTTGTAGTCAAAATGGGATCAAATAGGACATAAACATCAGCATCGTTGGCTGCATAACCTAATAGCCTCCTGAATCTAAGAGGTGTGGCCCAGTAATAAGGTTCTGAAGAATAAAGATTCTTTCCTAAAAATGTTGGTAAGATGTCGTGGCTTTGGAAAGTCTATGTTTTTGTTTCAGTTTCCTGTTCACAGACCTGTTTGGGAGCTGTGCTGCTAGCTTTCTCCAGCAAAGCTCCTACTGCAGTCTCTTTAAGAGACAAGCCTGTAACCACTTTAATATGTTAAAACTTCTTGTAAGCAGTTTCAGGTCTCTCAATCATTTGCACAAGTTCTGATTTAGGTGTGCTGTGCAATTTGTAATTTAAAATGCAATAAATATGCAATAAATGGACTTATCACACGAACCACTTTCTAAGTAATTATCGAAATATAAATATGTTGAAATTTTAAAAACCCCAAAACCAACTTTTTTTTAAATTAGATTTAATTAAAATGTGATAGTTTCCTTCTGAACAGTTTAATCTTGAGGAAGAGCTGCAGAACAGCTACAAGTAGTAATTTTTAAACTTAACAGCCATACAATCTACTCAGAAACTATCAAATTACTTCTGAAATTAAAATCCCATCTATGGAATTTCAAATAAACCAAATAAGGCTTGGTTTTATCAACTGTTAGACATGGCTTTTAAAATAGTGACAGGTATTTTGTAAGGGAATTTTTGACAGAAATTATAAAGCAATTAATATTTCATTGCCCAAGTGTATGCCGAGGGGAACAGATGACAAAAGGGATGAGTTTAAATAAAAATTAAGCATCTTCAATTCATCTTTTCTGCTATAATCATGCATATAACGACATAGTTTTGGAAGTGAGATCTCTGCTGCTACACTGGGTATAAGTAAATAGCTCCTAAACTACAAAACCAGTTAAGTGAATAGAAAATAAAGACTTGAAGAGAGCTGTTAAGAAAAGGAAGGTATTGTGAACATTTCACTGACACGTATCTCAGTAGGTGCATACAACTCAGTATGATAGTTCTGTCCATCTGAGACTTCTTAGAGAACATAAGTACAGAGGAAACTTCTTCAGCTTCATCAGGAACTTTCTTGTGATGCTTTTTATGAATGCTAAAGACTTCATGAAAGAACCAGATGTCAATTACACTAGAATAAACCCTGAGTAATAAAAAGTTATTTCAGTTTTATATTTATGAAACTGTATTTTGTATGTTTCTATTGTTAGCTGCTTATTGTATGCTTTCTAAAATCACATCTACTGCTTAAGTAACAAACAATGTGTAAGAACAAAAAGTCTGTAAGACAATGCAGCAAAAATTATGCTAAATCTATAACTGAGAAATTAGTTCAGATATGGTGGGATGATAGAGCACATCTATATTTAAAAATAACACCTAGGGGATTTTGTGTCTTAAACTATGTGATAATTTTATAGGAAAAGGTCATACTTTCTTTATATATGGTATCTAATTCATATAACGTAATCCGCGTTTGTGAGCTTCCAGACTTTCTGGATGGAGAGGAATACAAACATTAGAGGAAATATTTTAACACGGATTTAGTGCGGTAGCTGGAGTGAGCAAAGATGTAAACAACATAAAACGGAAGGACAAGCAAAGGGCCCTGTTCTCCCAAGTACAATGTTCTTTCCTGCTGCAGAAGCAATCTGAGGAATAAATATCCACTTAACACCAGGAATTTGATCTTTATGCAATTTGTATGTGCAATAGAAAGGCATCGCATACAAGGGATGGAATAACTGGTGTATCCTAATGCTTTTTTCTAGCAGAGCTTGGGAGAGGGCTAGAATTAGAAGTCTGGAAATCAATTCATACCATTAATCTAGCTGAAATAGGGAAAAACAGAGTAGAGGCAAACATATATATATCATAATGCAGATCATTATCCATGCCTCATCCTGAGTGATAGAACAAAGATTCTCAAAAAGTATTTCAAAAGGCATAAAACAAGAGCCTTCAAGCATTTAAGTGTAAACTTCTAACTTCAATACTTAATTAGTATAAAAATAAATTAAATATAGATTTTCAATTTTTTTGACTGCAATAATGTTTTTTGTGTATCACATCTTATTTTCTTAAATTATTTACAAATTCTTAACATTGTCTGTATTAGCTATGCATTTAGAAAACAACTAGGTCTACCAAAACTTGGTAACAACTGTCTACTACCTAGTTTAATAACTAAAGTATTTGGGACCTGAAGAAGTTCCTGATGTAAACTCTTAGAACAACATGGCCTGATGATTTTGGCAAAACACCTTGTCCTAGTTCAGTCTAACTGGACTTGATTTCCTGGTTGTTTTTTTTTTTAACACCTATTTGCATCTACTTTTGTGTATTACATTCCACAGTCTATTTCATTTGTAAACTTAGCAAAACAGGTGTTTGTGATAATCTTATACTACAAAGTTAATATTCAGTTTATTTGATTCTATAATTTGTTTTGATTTTATAATACATAGTTTCCACTGGTAGATTTGTTTGAGTGCTGATTTTCCTCTCAAGAACACTATTTTTTAATCAAATGACTGTAAGCTAGATTATTATTAAAATTATTTTTATACAAATCATGGCTATTTGAATTTTGGTCATCTAACACAAAGAAGTTATGTATAAAGACTGTCATCTTTGCTGTTCTGATATGATTTCTGCAAAGGCATTTTCCTGTTGAGAGAAAGTCAAGCAACATTCTATATTCTTGAGGGACCATCTGATATGCTCAATAATATCTTGTTTAACACCATATCTACAAGTATATAAGTCAGAATTGCAAAGGCATTTCCCCCTATATAGGAAATGGTAATTTTTTTCTTTTTCCTCTTTTTATAATCGTTAGTATTTGTATGCAGGTTTAGTCTTATCATTCAATCCTCTCCAACTGTTTCTCTTCATAGATTCACTCCTCTTTGTAACAACTTCATTGTTCCCTATAGCTTCCCGAGGAGGGGAAGTGGAGAGGGAGGTGTTGATCTCTTCTCCCTGGTATCCAGTGACAGAACACGTGGGAATGGTACAAAGGTTCATCAGAGGAGCTTCAGACTGGACGTTTAGACGGCATTTCTTTACCTTCACTGAGAGGTGGTAATATACTGGAACAGGCTTCCTAGAGACGTGGACAATACCCCAGGCCTGTCGGTGTGTTAAAGGCCTTTGGATACTGCCCTTAACAAATTTTCTTTAACTTTTGGTCATCCCTGAAAGGTCAGACAGTTGGATTAGATGATTAAATCCCTTCAAACTGAAATATTCTAGTCAAGTCTAGTCTACCTTATTCATGTATTCTTCTGCAGTTCTGTTTATTAATGTAGACACAAATGGTATTCAGTGGCCCTGAAGCCAACTGACAGAATGGTCTGATTCCTGGTCTAGGATGTTATCCTGTTTTACCATCCAAAACACAGTGACTGACTCTAAACTTTTTTCCTACTAAATACCAAATGTGTACAGGAATTGCTTGAAGAGTGCTAGTTCATCTGAATAAAAATTGTGTCTGGGGCAATCCTAAAAACTTAACAGTATTGATGATCAAGTGCCAGTGCCTGAGAATGTTCTCTGAAATTCTAATTTACTGATCTAAGCAAAGCTTTAGAGTATTTGACTCTAGAGGTGTACTTTGGCTTTAGAGTAGGTGTACTGAAGGGAACAATTCCATAAGATTATTCCCCTTCTTATGCACTCTATTTTGAGGCTGACTACTTATTTATCAGTATTAGCTGTAGGGATCTAGCTAAATGAACATGAGAAGGGAAGGGACTCTGTCAGCAAGTCATAGTGAGTGTGAGAAGTGCTCTGTACCAAAGCGCAGACCATGGGTCTCCTTTATAATACTGGTCTTCCAGCTCTACTGGAATAAGGGCAATAAGGATATTAAGGATCTCCTATGAAGCATTTAGCTTTATAAAAGATCTGATACTTAAATCAAACAAGACATTGTTGATGTCTTTATTTGGGGCCCCCTGGTGGTCTAGTGGTTAGGATGCGGCGCTCTCACCGCCGCGGCCCGTGTTTGATTCCCGGTCAGGGGACTTCCCCGGGCAGATGGAGCTCGTCAGCCCTGTAAGGCCATCCATCTAAGAGAAGGTCACTCTAAACAAACCTACGTCCTGAGGACCTCGCTGCCACCGTCTGAGCTCGCTTGGCCCCGGCAGAGGGACCTTAGGATTAAAGGGTGGGCTCAGTTCAGCTCAGTCTCACCTAAAAAATCCACTGCGCAGGCTCGAAGGGTAAAGACCTTTCCCAAATCTTCGTTCACAAAGACTGGACATGAATAAATGTCTTTATTTGATTTTAATGAAAAACTCCCTTCAGACAACAAGAGACTGACCTGGCTTTTTTTTTTTTTGGGCCCTTTTCTGTTTTGCTTTATGTCTATGATGTTTCTTCATTCCTTATTTTGTTTTGTTGCAAAATACTCCTCTTGGAGGACATTCCTTCATGATATCTGCACATGAAGTGACTATTATTTTAAGATCCTGATTCTGAGGGAGACTTCAAGACACTCAGGTATTTGCTAAATAATGCAGTGTGGATGATGGCCCGAAGAATGGAGATTTGTGTCAGAAAAATGCTTATTTGTCAAAAACCCCCAAGATGTCAAGTGATGTTCAGAATCATACTTATTTTATCAGTGATGGCACTTGCCTGACCCTGAAGTATTCAACCTCTTGATTCAAATTATACTACAGTATGGCTGTTTGTGTTGGCAGGAAGTTCTCTGGTACCTATGAACAAGAAATGGGAAGATATATGTAGTTATATATATATATATGTATATAGGTATATATATCTATCCTAAAACATTCAACCCTTTCTTTTATGCAATAATCATTGACAGAAAAGAATAATACAACACCAGATAAACTAATAGGATGGTACAGTATGGCAATTCCCAAATTTTGTTCCTTTCCTCTTCCTTTACACAGTGCAGTCTACAGGAAAATGAAATATCTCCAGTTCCACCCATGCATAACTTTCCCTTGCGGGGCCTGGACATTTGGAATGGCTCTGCTCCTAGAAGTGATTCTAAACACTCATAGGCAGCCATTTCTTTGCTCCGTAAAAGCCACTGGCTGATTCATTTCTTTGGTTGTGTAACTACTGATTGGCATTTCTAGTAAAACCCTTTTAGCTTAGCCTTTTTCCTCTGATTTGTGATTTGGCCCAAAGAAAAAATGTCCTAGTTTAGCTATGACCTACTTGTAGTTAAATTGACAACTTGCTCTTTGCATAGGTTTCTTTATTAAAATCAAAGAGTGTCCTCAAGCCACCAAGTTTTGAAGCAACCCCTGAAGGTGTCTTAATATCATTGATGGAATTACAGGGCAATTTCAGATATGTAGCACTTCTAAAGCATTTTGCAGGACAGCAAACTGTAGCCAACTCAAAATGTCAATATGCATATCATAAATATTAATAAAGGAGCTAGTCTCTGTGGAAGGATATATATACTCTGTAAGAACGTCAATAAGAAATATGTTGTAATCTTTCTTCCAAATGCAAAGTTAGCAAATATCCTCAATTAACATGGATGATTTTTCTTCTAATGACCACGTGTAGTGGGTTTCTGTGGCTGGGTTTTGGTAGCGGGGGTGGGGGATGCTGCAGGGGTGGCTTCTGTTAGAAGCTGCTAGAAGCTTCCACTGTCCGGTGGAGCCAATGCCAGCCGGCTCCAGGATGGGCTTCCTGCTGCTGGCCAAGGCCAAGCCAATCAGGAGTGATAGTAACGCCTCTGCGATAACATATTTAAGAACAGAAAGGTATTGTGCAGAAAGAATTCCAGCCAGGGAAGAGTGGAGTGAGAACATGGGAACAACAATGTAGACACCAAGATCAGTGCAAAAGGAGGGGGAAGAGATGCTCCAGGTATTGGAACTGAGGCCCCTGCAGCCTGTGGTGCAGACTATGGTGGAGCAGGTGGGTGCATGAAGGAGGCTGTGACCCTGTGGGAGGCCCAGAATGGAGCAGAGTCCTGCCAGCAACCTGCAGGCCTGGAGAAAGGAGCCAAACACTGGAGCAGGTTTTTCCCAGGGTAGGACTTGTGGCCCCTATGGGGGATCCACATCGGTACAGCACATTGGTGAAGGACTGCACCCCATGGAGGAGTGACCCACGGGACAGCAGTTTGTGAAGAACTGCTGCCCGAGGGATGGACTCATGCTGGAGAGGTCCATCAAGGACTGTCTCCCACGGGAGGGACCCCACAGGAACAGGGGAAGGACTCCTCTCCCTGAGCGGCAGCATAAACAATGACTGATTGTAACTCCCATTCCCCATCCCCCTGCACCGCTGGGAGGGAGGAGGGAGAACATGGAAGGGAGGAGGGGTGAGGGGAAAGTGTTTTTAAGATTATTTTATTTCTCACTCTTTTGCTCTGATCCTGTTAGTAATAAATTTAAGTAATATCCCCACTTTGAGTCTGTTTTGCCTGTGAAGGTAATCAGCAAGTGACCTCTCCCAGCTGTTATCTTAACTCATGAATCCTTAGCCCTATTTTTTCTTTCTCCTCTATCCAGTTGCAGAGGAAGAGTGAGAGTGGCTTTAGTGGGTATCTGGCATCCAGCCAGGGTCAACCCACTACACCATGACTTTGAGAGTTTTTATAGTACTTTTTGCCATAATCAAAATTATGAATTTTTTTTAAATTTAGTTTTTGTTTTCATCTTGCTTCAAAGAATATGAAATATGATGATTTTCATATTTTATTTTTTTTCTTGTAGAGTAATTTTCTAGTGACAAAAAAAATTCCTCCCATCTATTTTTTCTTGTATGGTAGCAATGTTTTCCTTTTTGTTTCTTTTCTTTTTACTCTTCAGCACTCTCCCTACATGAAATTTTATCACAAAAGAAAACTGAATGCATAATGACCAGGTGGTACAGTGTAAGCATATTCTTCTTGTATGCCTGGATTTTGCACTGCATAATTCAGAAGATTTTTGAATGCAGATTGATTGGCATGATATTTCCTTTAGTGAACTCAGCCTTTTTTTTATTATTTTTATCCTATAATTCGCTGTTAGCAGCTGCATATTCATTCTCCTGTCAAAGAGCAAGAAAAGAAGCATTTTCTGTGGTTTTTTTGTTCTTTTTTAAACTCAATGTCTAAACTGCAGTTGAATATTGAGGTATCTCAGTTACTAGGTCAAGAGAAAATATGACTATTTTGGATACCATAGCATCCTATTCTCTGGTCTCTTTTCAATAACAGTTTAAGATGTGCAAAAGTATATTATTTATTTAACTGGGAGAAGGAAGAAGAGGGGGATGCTTTGCCCCAGAAGTGATGAGGTTTATGGTCCTTAATTTCTAGGTGGGTTGGTTAATTAGTCTTGCACTCAGAAAGCCAAGAAATTCTTCTTTTGACCATTGAAAAGGCATTCTTGTTATGAAGAGTCCAACAGTGCTGGGAAATACAGGTGTTAAATTAGGTTTATTTTAGAATACCCAGGAGTCTTCTAGGTAGTCTAGATTTAGGCTTTGCTAAGTTGTGGTTCCTGCTCTGGCTAAATCTTAAAAGGGTAGGTGAGGAGCAAGCCCCATACTAGCATAGTGCTACACTGACTAAGGAGAGTTCCTTACTAATGTGGAGATGGCCTAATGTGTGTTTTTAGTTACATAGAGCACAAACTTGTGGATGTCCCGTGTGGTTGTGTTTACTTCTTGCTTCATTCAGTGGAAGAGCAGGAATTAGAAAGCAGAGATGTACGCGCTCTGCATCATGGAGGTTCCAGAGGGAGTAGAAGTAAAGTCAAC
This sequence comes from Lepidothrix coronata, assembly GCF_001604755.1. Lineage (NCBI taxonomy): Eukaryota > Metazoa > Chordata > Aves > Passeriformes > Pipridae > Lepidothrix > Lepidothrix coronata. Next base: position 2,679,714 of record NW_016690186.1, on the reverse strand, counting down.
TTAAAGCACACCCTACAAGGAATCAGGAACATTTTAACTTTTAAAAAACTCCAACTTACAGCAGCAATAAGAGGTGTATGGATATTGGTTGGGGTGCCTGACACTCCAGAGGACATCATCCACCCACTTTTCAACTGTTGTTTTGCCCATTGCGAGGCGCTGCAAAGGCAATCTGGGCTTTTCAGGACTCTATGCCAGTTAAGAAAAAGAATTTGCGGTTTTCAAGGTGATGCAAAAAGCGTAAAAGTGTTTTGTTTCTAATCTTTTGAGTTCTTTTAAATTCGGATCACATATTGATGGCTGTAATGTATGATGGGTTGACTGTATACCAGGCACCCACCAAAGCCACTCTATCGCTCCCCTCTGCAAGTGGACCTGGGAGAGAAAATATCATGAAAAGCTAATAGCTGAGATAAGGACAGAGAGATCACTCACCAATTACCATCACGGGCAAACCAGACTTGAGGATATTAATTGAATTTATTACCAGTCAAAATCAGAGCAGGATAGTATGAAGTACATCAAATCTTAAAAACATCTTTCCTCCACCCCTCTCTCTTTCCCAGCCTCTACCTCCTCTTCCTCAGTGGTGCAGGGAGAGTGGTTACAGGAGTGGTGGTTATGGTCAGTCCATCACAGGTTGTTTCTGCTGCTGTTCTTGCAGAAGAGTTCTTCTCCTGCTCCCTGCGGGGTCCCTCCCATGGGAGACAGTCCTCCACAAACTTCTCCAACGAGTCCATCCCATGGGCAACAGTTCTTCACAAACTGCTCCAACTTGAGTCTCTTTCCATGGGGTGCAGTCCACTGCTCCATGCAGGTTCCCCACATGACCGCAAGGAAAACTTGCTCCGGTGTAGGTTCCTCTCTCCATGGGTCTGCAGGACCCTACCAGAAGCTTTTTACAGCATGGGCTTCCCATGAAGCCACAGCCTTCTTTTGGGCATCCACTTGCTCTGGTGTAAGTCTCCTCTGTGGGCTGCAGGTGGATCTCTACACCCTCGCTGATGTCTGTGGGCTGCAGGGGGGCAGCCTGCCTCCCATGGTCTGCACCACAGGCAATCTCAGCTCTGGCACCAGGAGCACCTCTTGACTCTCCTTCTGCACTGACCTGGGGGTCTGCAGAGCTGTTCCTCTTAAATATTCTCACTCCTCTCTTCTCTGTGTGCAATTATATCTGGACAATAACGTTTATTTGTTCTTAAATGTATAATCACAGGGGTGCTATTACCGTTGCTGATGGGCTTGGCCTTGGCCAGATGCAGGTCTTGTAGCCATCTGGCATTGGCTCTCAGACATGGGGAAAGCTTTTGGCAGCTTCTCAGAAAACCAACTCCTGTAGCCCCTCCATTGCCAAAACCCAGCCACACAAACCCAAAACACAGTGCCAGAAGCTGAGAAGCATATTGCTGCTACTGTACTCATAAAGTACAAAACTATAAACAGCTTCAGAAATATTTATAGCATCAGTTTTGTTTTTCCTAACAAATTCCACTTCCTCCAAGTTTTGAGAGTAAGGAAATGGTTCTGTCTTTATTGTGCCATCTGTTCATGACAAGGGATAGAAAGGACTTGAGAATGCTGAGCTTTTGTTGTAAGTGTCAAGCTAATGCTACCTTGGGGAAAAATATTTTGAAACTATCCTTGAAGTTACCTTGATGGATTAGAATTGTAACAAGTGAAAAGTTACATGAGAGAGCTGACAGGCTGCTGACCTGCTTTGCTGAAATAACAATGATCAGAGAAGCTATTTTCAGTGGTTAATTTAATTCTTCTGACAAGTATGAAGAAGTATAGATGTTGAAGGTCAAATTCTGCTAAGAAGTTCTGATATGCTGCCTATGTCCAGAGATCCACTAGCAACTAGAGATCAAACTCTTGTGTCTTTCTCTCTGACAACAGAGATATGCACCTCAAATATATAGAACCAGTCATCTAAGTGGATGCAGAACTTTGCTGCATTATACAGTAACAATATCACTGAAGTGTTGTCTTCCCCCTGAAAAAAGGTAATCTTATTTTTAAATTGCTTAACAGCCCCCCTAAACAAAAATTTAAAAAATCTCTTTCCTTTATTTTTCTTTTTACCTTCATAAATTCACTTTCTCTGACAATAACTTTTTTTTTTTTAAGGGGGTTAGAAGACTTCCCATTTATATTTGTGAGGGTTTGATGCTTGGTTTTTGTTTTGATTTTTTTTTTTTTTTCATTTTTGTGTACCATACTTTCATCTTTGCATACCATCCTACTGATCAAGGTCATATGCAGAACCTTGCCATTAGACTGGCTTTATGGACACTCAAGAACCTAGCCCTTTCTCCTAGTTTTTTCTTTCTTCTGTTTCCTGTCCTCTGTTATTCTCCTTTCCAGATCTACTTCTGCTTATGTAGCCTCTCCTATCTTGAAATTTCTTTGTTTATCAAAATCAAACTAAAATTTCATATTACCTCACTGGAAATTTTTTATTTGAGATTTTTAATGCTACATTTGAATGGAGGAGGTGGCAGTGGTATCACCCTTTATTTACAAAACTCTTCCTTTGTGAAGATAAGAAAAATATCCAAGAAAATAAAAACCTTTTGTCATCCATCAGCAAATTTACAAGTACTGTGAATTTAATTTTTCTCAATCTCTCCTCTTGGATTTCATTTCTAAGAAAATATTGTGATCCAAACCTTAAAAATCTTTGTGCTGTATCTCTCTGTTTTTTATTCTTTTCTTAGTTATGTTAGTTTTCAATGTCACTGCAGTATGAACCACCTCTAGGTGATATTTAAGAGGGATCATATTTAATGAAATAACTGGACATTACAAAGTAGCTGAATTTAGGCAAATATGTATTTCATAGGGTTTTTTCCCCATTTTTTAAAATTGTTCATAGCAAGAGCCTGACGAGTTTTGTAAAACCGCTTGAAGACTAGCAAACAACATCTCCTGCTCAAGTTTCCAAGATAATTCCCCTAATTAAAAAAAAAAAAAATTAAAAATAAAGAACTAAAATGTGTATGGGAAATAACAAGTAGACTTGTGAGTAGTGCAAAATCATAGAAGTCTGTGTGGACTGGAGAAGCAGAATCTACTCTCCTGTATTGCTTCATGCCCACATTTTTTAATATACTTAGATATATAAGTTTACTTATATTAATGTGAAATAGTGCATGTTTATTTTTCTTTACTTCTTTCACAATTTCCTAGGCCCCTCACAGGTAAAAGAGAGATAAAGTTCATGCTTAGAAGGTAGAAAAAATATCTACTGAGCATTCCGTAGCTGATATGTATTTCATTCTTGTGAAATACAGGGTTTAGGGATGGATGCCAAAGGAACTCAAGCTTTTTATCCTCTTCCTTTTTTTCCTGGATTTGGACCCAAACAGTAATTTCTAACCTGAGGCTGCAAAGATATTTACAAATGAATGCCCAGAGATATGTTATTGACACTCCAGTCTTCATTTTATGCGTTACATGAGAATTATTGACCATATATTGAATTAGTACTGAACACTCAGAGAAAGCTGCATTGGTAAGCTCCTCCAAGCCTGCACAAATGTGAAAATAAATTTGGTTTCAAATACAATTATTTGTTCTAGGGAACAAACAACTGCCTCTAAGGATTTGCTTCTGAGGTTGGCTTCACCTTTTTACACTGGTTCAACTCTGTCAAGCAAAGTTAGCCTCTTTTCTCCCCGAAGAAAGACTGTGCTTCACATATCAATTACAGAACATCTTTGAGTCTCTAATTAAATTGTCTCTATTGTAATTATATGAATTTTAAAAATAAATCTTGAAAACCTCTTTGAACATCTGTGAAAAATCCAACATTTTATTAAGAGTTTAGCTGCAAATTGTTAGAGATTCTTAACATTAGGTATGACACATGGCTTATAACAGAGTAGGTTAAATGAGTAGTGCTGTGTTACACTTGATACACACTTAGTAGGAACACTGTGGTATGATACTTATCTGTCTCATTTTCTTGTCAAGTTAGTTCATTTCAAGGGTGACTGTTAGAGTTTCTCATTGTACCCAGAAGGTAGCTCTTGGGACACCATAATGGAACAGAAGGTGTACTGCATATGCAGTAATACTCTGTGACTAATATTTTTAAGCTAGGAAAAGTTCTTGAAATAGTAAAAAAAAACCAGATGAAAAACCAAGTCCACATGTGTTGAGCCAGAGGAAGACTCATTCAATCTACAGTCCTGCCTCTGCCCCCCAATGTGTTTTGAAAAACCCTGCGAGCATGTAGCGGAACTTTGGTGCTCACTGGTAATTTGGGCTGAAGGGATTAATCAACAGAGAATGCTTTTTGTTTGCTTTTTAATAAAAATTTAACCTGGTTGAATTCTTAAACATTCATATGTATTAGATTTTGACACATTAGGCACGAACTGTGCCCCATTAACCATTTTGCAGTCTTTTTGTTCCAAGGCATTTTTAGTGAATTTTACACACCACAAAGAGCTTGTTCATTTTCTGGGCTGGTCAAAAACTCTTTAAATACCTTCTAGACCTAGTGATTTGCTGCTGATCGTTTTATGAGTTTGCTTTAAAGAGTTTTCTACTTACATTTCAATCTAGTACAGATATGTTCAGCATCTTCCCTGGAAATAAATGCTTCTGGCATGGGAATCTCTCCAAATTTCAGCAGAGCAAACAGGGAAGATATATTTCCCTTCATACTCTGGTGTAGCTTACCTCCTGAAGATTTTCTTTATATTTTGATAATCTATTGGCACTCTACCCTCTGGTACACATTTTTCTTCCAATGCATTCGGAAAAAGATTTAGAAGCTATGGATGCTTCATCCCTGAAAGTGTTTAAGGCCAGTTTGGAGGGGGCTCTGCGCAACCTTTTCTAGTGCAAGGTGCTCCTGTCCACGGAAGGGTGGTTGGAACTAGGTGATCTTTCAGGTCCCTTCCATCACAAACTGTTCCATGATTCTATGAAAATATTTTCCCCCAAGAATCTTTCATAATTTCTAGCAAGCTTCATTATCTTACTCATTAGGGATACTGACAGTTTTTAATGTGAAATTATTTCCTCAGATGTGCAATGTATCACCTCCGAGATTTGAATATCTGGGCATTTATTTTATATATATATTTGTCAAATCCTGTAAAAAGGGATATTCATTGAACAACTACTCAGGAAACCCTCAGAGTAGTAACAACTCTTTGGCTGATTTTTTAAAAAAATACAAAAATATTCAAAATTCCTGATGCTGAAGAGATGGATTTTATTTTTTTATTTATTTCAGTTATAGTTTATTACAAAGAAATAGCTTAAAACCTTGAATAAGTTATAATGGATTTAAAGCTATATACAAAAAAAAGAAAAAAGTTTATTTTATTTTTACTAGTACTTAATAGATGCTATTTAATCAGAATGGGAAAAAAGTACTTGAATAATATTTATAGCAGATACTTCATAACATAATTCGATACGTAATAATGCTAAATAACTGTACAAATAACACCATTAACAAAGCCAGTGAATAGTATTCAACTACCTTCCAATATGAACTCTCTTCTATAATTGCTATTCTGGTTATTAATGGTCTCTAAATTAATTACTATGCTACACTGACAGTCTACTTAGTGGTTCTTCCTCTATTATCTACTGCCTCTTAGTTTACAGTTTTGCCAAAGGCTCACTTCTGCAAGTATTTCTACATTGCAATATGTCATATATAAAAATTCTGTTGTAGCTACAAATTCATTTTTATCAATATATTAGAAATATACTTCAAATCTTTACAAATTGCTTTTCTTACTGCATCTGACATGCTTAGCTATAAAATCACTTTATTTTTTAAAATATAGTTGTTTGTGTTTTTTTTCCCGCATGCATCATATTTTCTCATAAAACAGAATTTAGAAATAATGTATTATTTATAGAAAGCCAACCTTTGTTACCAAAGGTGTGAAACAAAACATTGGTCTTTTAGGAAAAAAAGCTTACTTTCTTACTTTCCTGGTTTGCTTTCCATTTCAGTCATTGTCCTTTGGTAAAAATTTATCTTTCCAAAGAGAAAGAGATTGCTCAATAATCAGAATGTAAGGATAATAATTTGCTAAGTAGAAAGTACAAATATGAAAAGAAAATTAGTGGAGGAGTTTTCTATAGTGGAAAGAGCATTATTCTGTTTTGCCGTGAAGTACTGTCGGCTTAATGTATCTTTTTTCACAAAGATAATGAATTAACTGCAATTTAATTAATGCAGAAGACCAGCCATGAAGCTTATTATTGAATACTCTATTAAACTGTGGCAGTTTGAGGCACATTAGAAATCCAAAATCCAATTTCCAGGCTTCCCCCCACCCCTTCCCAGAATTTATCCTAATACCAAAGAGAAACTTTCAGGCCAGAGTCTTCTGTAGGGGAAGGGGAAAGTATATACATTTATTTACACAAATAAATATACTGTACAATCTAAAAGCAGCTATATATATAGATATATATATATATATAACATTTCTATCAGTCCTTAAAGCTCCTCCCTTTAACTTTAGTCCAGGACAAGCCTCAAGGCTGCTGGGTAATGTAGTCTCTCTCTCATGGGAGTGTTCGGGGACTGAACACTCCCCCCTCACCAAGCTCCATCTGTTTGTGGAAGTTTTGCCTCCTCACGAAGTCCAAGAAGGTAGCTTTGAGTCTTTTTTCCTCCATCCTGTGTCATTTCTGCTGTGTGATCTTTCTTTCTCAGTCTCACACCTCGGTTCGTAGGCTGCTGCAGTGTATTTCAGCTTATTAAGCGTCCTCCGAGTCAGTTTTCGGCTGCCCCCAGTCAGCTTTGGCAGGGCAACTCCCGAGCTCTTGGCCCGTCTCCAGTTTCGCCTGGGATTCTTCTCCCGCCAGGCCTCCTTCTCCGGCCTGTCTCTTGGCTCAGCTTCAATGTTGAGCCTCTCCTCCACTTTACAGCGGAGGGAAAGAAAAAGCCCCCCCCCAGCTTAACTTCAGAAAGGAGGGGGAAGAGAGAGCTTGGCAGCAAAGCCTGCCTCTCTCCTCTTATCTCAGGTGCTGTGAATCTCTTCCTTCACAGCACACACTCTAAATGCTGCCTCTTAACTCTGGCCTAGGCAGAGTTGGGGACCGCAGGGCTCCCCTTCCCCCTCGAAGGGGAAAGAAGGAGCCCAGCCACCCCCTGGCCTTCTCCACCCACACGCAGCAGACACCAACAGCAAAACTGCCAACAGCTTCCAGTGCTGTGTATATATGATTTTCCAGCAGAAGCGAACAACATGAGTGGTGACTGGCTCTCCAGGGAACATTGCCCTGGCACCCAATCACCTCTGAGCCCCCCGAACTCTCAGGGGGGGCCAATTTCAAACTATGACATAAACATAACTCTGTGCTTATTTTTTTTTATATTTTTCCTCATGTGTTAAACGTAAGTTGAGGCAATGAGTTCTTCAGCTTGGTGAATTCTGGTTTGAGTTGTCCATATTTTGATTGGTCATTTATTGGTGTTCTTGAATATTATCTGATTTTCTCTAGAGTGTGAAGAAAAGAATCATGTTCACAATGACTGGACTGTTTCTCAAGTTGTAATGAATAGTAAAGTCTTAGATGCTTTCAGAAAGGACTGGACAAATAAATGGAAGGAAAAAAAAATCACCAAAACTTATTTAACATGAAGTCATTACATGGTTTATGTGATGATTGAAACACTCATCACTGGAGCAGAAGGGGAGTATTGCTAATCTGTATTTTACGTCCTTGTCTATATATCTGCTATTTGTGATCTATAGATATAGGAAGGTTTGCTGACTGGACCTTCTTTCTTCTATTAGGATTTGTACATTGGATTTTTGACAAAAATTACTTAGACACTTGTGGAAGTGTTTTTGAATTATCATTATCTGGTGGAGGTTTATCTTTAAAGTGAATATTTGCTTCTTTATTTAGTGTCTTATTTAGTTTAGCTTTCTGGACATTTGAAAGTAGACATAAAAGTCAAACACAGCTTAAAGTGGCTAATTCCACTTTTTCTCATAATCAGTAGGAATAATAACAACAGAAATATCTGATTCCTGGTTCTGGTGCAACACAAGAATATTGTACTTTTAAGAGGAACAAGTTGTGGGAAGAGTAAAAAAATCAGAAATATTTATATCTTTGAAAGTGTATTAATTTTATTTTTCCTCTTTAGCACAGTAAGACACTTCATATCTTGTATCTCCATTGACTTTACATTTTCTTTCTTTTTTTTTCCTAGCCCTAAATATTTATTTGAATTAGACTAGAATTGAACAACTAAATTCATTTGTGTTCCTCTGTTATTTACACCCCGTTCCCATGCCTAAGCCCAGATTGCTAATGAAAAACTCTGAGGTAATGTAAAATATTTGAAAAATCTTGGTCATACTCTCCTCCCTTCAATCCTTATTCATTCATATGTATTAGGTACTAGATGTATAGGAACAAACTTAGAGTGCTTTATCTCAATTGGAAATTTTCAAGAACTCCTTTTTTAAGTTTCACTGGGGACAATGAGGACAACCTTGGGACAGGGGAAGCGTTTGTTCTCTTTCTTTTTTTAATATATGCATTTATTTTCTGCTGTACATTATACTTAAAAAGGCGTATCTGTTCTAAAAAGGGTATTGAAATTTTGAGAGCATAAAAAATATCTTATCAGTATGAGCAACAGGACGGGGAGAATTTAGGGCCTGATCTGCTGGTTTTCTATCATGTCTATCACCAAAGTAAGTAAGAATTTTTTCTTTTGTAATTTATAGAGACACATATTCTTTTCTTAGCTTTATTCTTATTTGGTCTTTTCATCCTTGATTGTTTTGCAATTAACAGTATTTTAGAATAAGAAGGGAACAAACAACCATCTCACTTTAAAAGAAGTACTCCAACAGAAACACTCCTCTGAACTTCCATTAATTTTCATTCTTACTTTGTGCTTTTTTTTTCTTGATTACAGAATTGTATCAAATAGCCTATTCCATTACTTAGTGCAGTCAAAAACATTTGTTAAAAAAGTGAGATATGTGTCATGTTCAAACACACGTCTAGCTACATTCTTACTCATATCTGTACAAATGTCTATGAGAGATGTTTGTATTTGCTAATTATTTTTGGAAAAAAATAATGTAATGGTTCAATTCTTTAATTGACTTGTTTTTGTATCCTACTGACTGTTATGATTTGAAGCACCTACTGCTTTAATCTTCTCCTGAAATTGAACCACATTTTAAAGCTTCAGTACTTGACAAAATTTTTATCAATTACGTGCCCCGCTCTTCAAAATATCTCAAGAATTCATGTCAACATCTGGCCTGGAACTGTGGTAAAGGATTTTCAGCACAGCAACTGACTGACAAAGAATTTCAGGGACCCTCAAAATACTAAAATTCTTCGAAAATGTATATTTATTAATATTTTAATGTCTTAATCAGCAGTGAGGCATCTGAACATGGTACAATTAAAAGGAACAAAAATGTAGCTTTGGAAACCTTAATTCCAGATTCAGACTTCGTAATCTAAGCTGGATGACTCTTTTAAACTACTCACAATTGAATAGTGTCCTGAAATATAAAAATATTGTCCTGTTTATATAGGGTATAAAAATGCTTTCTTATGGGCTTAATATTGTTTGATTTTTTTTCTATATAGTGCTTTAGCAATTCATTGGAATTTGCATCTCTGAAGTAATGCATATAAAACTATACTTCTAAAATTTATTGGTATCATCCCACAAATTTTGCTAAGGTGTTTATAATATCTTTTAAACAAAATTGTGATAGGTATTCCACAGTATTCTGATCCAGTGCTCTTTGCCATATAATCAACAAAAGCAACATGTTTATAATGGAAGGCTGATCAGAGTCCCATTTGAATCAGACCTTCACAAAAGTTTTCTTGTGAAGGTGGAGAAAAAATATATTAGTCAGGTGATCTCATGGCCATGCTGTTAATGCCTTTGACCAATTATGTCATTGATTCTAGCTTGTTTATTGTATAATGTTCAAGGAGGTCAGATTTTTGCAGACATAAATTACTAGGGCAGGGTGCATGCTGCTTGCTCCGAGTAATGTTGAACATCTGGGCAGAGTCGCTTTGTGCTAGTCTGTTGCACAACGGGTTCAGAAATGCTAAGCAGCAAGTAAGCTCTGCCTCAGGATAGTGGTGTTGATGTTGATAACATTGGTGTGCCCAAAGGAATTAGCATGCTTTCTTAGACTGGTCCAACACGTTTTTATTCATGTGAGTAAAATTTTCTCACTGGAATATTCCTATGGTAATCAACAAACCTCATGGCAGTAAAAAGATAACAAACCCAACTAGCTATTTGCCATAAAGAAATCCCTCCTCCTAAAATTCCCATAGTCAAGAGATGTTTTTTTAATGTGTCTCCCTAAGCAGAGGCAGTTAAGGCTTATGCAACTCTGCTTTCTCTTTCTGTTTCTGTCTCTCGGTATCTTCTTCCTTACAATTTTCAGTCTATTCACTATGTTGGTTGAAATTAGCAAGAATGGCAAGAGGTCCCTGAGTATTACAGGCTTTCTAGCTATAATCAGCCCAGTAGAAAAGAGATTAATGAGTCTGAGCTCGTACCTAAACCTTCACTTCAATAAACACCAACGCTCTACACGGGCGGGACACCAAGAATACAAAACCTTGCTTGGTACCTACTTAACAGTCATGTAAATCTAAAACATTATTCCTAATATGGGACACCAGTCATTATTTCTCTTGCTCACTGAAATACTCAGTTAAAAAATGGGCACTATGTGAAATAAATTGTATGTTTCTAACTACAAATATACTGAATTTTTTTTTATGTGTTTCAATGTTATCAAAATTGCAAATATTCTCTACATCCTTTCTAGACCTTTATATGGAAAAAAAAATTAAAATCTAAATAATGAGTAGTTGCTAGCAGGTTACTGGGAACTTCTGGACATCCCAGTGGAGAACAGGACTCACAGCCAAAATATATAAAGGACAGACAACTTTTAAATTTGCATAAATCAGTCAAATTTTGTTTATGAAATGGAACTCCAGGCCCCTGTAAAGTAGGGGAAAAAAGGAATTGAGAAAAGGTGCTCTGTTCCTCCTGGAGATGTGGGACTACCTTGTGATCTCAGTTATGTATGAAATCTCATTTTAAAATGCCATTAAGTTCAGTAGGGACTGGTGCCTAAGAAAAACAAAAGTAGAATTTTTGGGCAATTTTTCATTCATTCTCATCAAAATTAAATGATTGGGTATTCTTTTACATATATTATTGTATTACTACATGTATTTTTTTTTGTCTTACTTTCTCACATTCCCCTCTTCTCCCTCAGCCCTCACTTTTTCATGTATTGCAGTAATCAAATAGCCCTTGGCACTAAAAACCTCTTGAGCAGTTTTTGAAATGTGCAATTTCAAAAAAGAGTTCTCAGAGGACCTCTTGTATCATGCTTACAATAACATTTTCTCTAAAAATTTTGAATCTTGAAAAGACTTTATACATAATACCTTTTTTCCCTCATTTTTATATTACTGTTCTCTACTGAACATAAAAATAAATAGACAAGATTCCCCAAATCAAACATTATTCTTTTGTTTTCAGAACATTCATGCACTGAGCAGTTAGGCAAAAACACCGTTGTTGATAATTATTTACTTTTATGTTTAAATAACATACACTTATGTGCCATAAGTTACAAATAAAACCTACAAAGTATATATGGGATAACTTTGGCAGAAAAGCATGTGAATTATTAAAACAAGTCTTAGTTTCAGTTTATGTTCTGCAAAATCTTGGCTCAGCACAGCAGCATATGTGATATGTGTGTGTGTGTGTGTGTATGTGTCCCTAAACACATATATAACACATTCATGGACACATAGAGACAGGTATATGTGTGCACGTGTATATATGTATGTAAATGTAAAACAATACTATCTACAAAGTTTGCGGAGTATATACCTTCAATGAGAAAATTGGGGTTTAAAAATGACTTGCAGGTTTGAGTATTTAGCTCAGGAATTTGTTTCAAGGTTTCTACTCTGAATTGAGAGTTTGACTTTGTCCTTCAGAATGAGATTTTCTCAAACTGGCCAGTTCTGTGTGCTTTGTTTCTGTTTATTTTTTCCCTAATTCCACTTAAATTGGCTTAGTTGTTCAAAATTAAGCTACCTTATGCTTATACAGTAGAGCAGGTAACCATTTACTTGGAGCTATGTGAAACTTGTCCTTTCATCTGCTCTTTTTTTCAGTGCAGAATAGGAGTCTGAATGTATCTGAATTGTCCTCATAGCAATTAACATTTTCTTGAGAGGCTGAAACAATGACTTTTGGAAGCAAATTTAGCAGCTATGGGAATTCTTTTGTTCCTACACCATTATGCTATTCATTCTAAAAAGTGTTTTATGTCACTTTGATTCACAGTAGGCATGAAGCATCTTCTCATGTCTAAGAATTCCTCTTTGTTGTCCATATTTCATAGCATTTGGATTTCACAAACATTGAATTTCAGTTTTCATCCTTCTTTCCAAAAGATTTGGGAGAAGAAAAGAAAGGACACGGCTCCATCCTAGCATTGACAGTGATCATAAGGAAAATATGCAGACATTTTATATGTGAAGGAAAGATTCTATTCAGGCTTCAAGTTTAATTTCCCTTCTCTCAAAAAGAGAGAACAAAATAAAAGCTATTAAAAAAAAAAAAGGGAGAAAATAAAAAAAAAGAAAGCATAATTATCTCAGTACAATAGCTTGAAAAAGACCTTTAGAAGAACACTTCCCATTTCAGGGACTTCTGCTTGTGGTCTGTTTATGTTCATGAGCCATCTGTTAGTCAGCTCCTCCTGTTCTTTTAATTCCAGCAATGTTGACAATGTCAGGAGTCTAGCTTGCTGTCCACCTCCCCTCAATATGTAGCAGTATTTATTTGACTTGAAAAATCATTTATATGAAACATAAGAAAAACTTTTTTATGTGACTGAGTGTCTGATTTGGCATTTCATTTGTTCATTGACTGGGAACTACTGAACAAGAGTGCAATCATGGGCAGTTACTTTGACTTAGAAATTTGAGATGCTTGCTCTACAGTCTGCATCTTTTATTGTTGTTTGTTTTTTCTTTTAAATTTCAATTTTCTATTCTACTACTTCCTCTTCATTCTCCTCACTACAGGGGTTCCATCTTTGTTTTACAATTGCTCATTTTGTGCTTTTCCAGTACTGCTGCAGCACTTCACAGTCTGACGTTGTTGTTTTGGGGTTTCTTCTCAATATAAATCTTCACCTCTCAGAATTCATTCCATGTTGTATTCAAATCTATGTCTCACAATGAGTTTCATAATTACAGATAAAACTTATGAATTTTAGGTAAATGTAAACTTCTGCAAAGAAACACCTCTGTCACAGTGTTAGGAGATATTTGTCTTTCAGAAGTGTCATGGCCTTGGAAAAAATATACTTACTGTGCTGTCCTTAGCTAGGTTTAGCTTCACACTGCTTCAGTTGCTTTATGTACAATAACTCAGTAGTTCATCTTTTTGCTTCCTCTTTCTCACATTCCACTACATCCATGATTGAATTGTGCAGTGTGTCCAGTGAATTTTGCCTGTCGAATGGCTTTAGATGCTTCTGTTTTCTCACTACCAACATTATCTTTCCAGAGCCTCATTTTTTCTGTAATTTCTGTCCCAACTATCTCTGTGGATACCACCTCTTACAGAATAGGATTTTAGCTAGCCCCCTGGTAAGAAGAGATTTATTAGCAATGTGATTGCTTATGTGAATTCAGTTATGGGTTGCAGCTCCCAGCAGATTCCCAGCATCCCTAGGAGAGGCTCTGATCAGTTCTGTTAAGAAGGCCATACTGTATTCTTTAAAATGTCATAGGCTGATAGTAAGCTCCTCAAATAGGGGCAGCCTCTTTCTTGAAGGACAATTCAGTCCTTCATCTAGAAATCACATGTGAATTTTATTTAAGCTCTATGTACATTACTGTCATGTAATCATCCCAGAAGAGAGGAATAGCTTAAGTAGAAAGCTATATATATAATGCAGGAGAGATTTTTCTTCTACAGTAAGCCTTACAAAATTTAGGAGGAATAGAATAAGGAACTTAATATGGTGATAAACAATGTAAACTAGATTTTGAGTTGATGCGCATACAGGATATAAAGGCAGAGATTCTGACTCATTAACGTCTTGTGTCTCTGCCTGCAATTTCTGATACTGACTGTACAGTTTCTAGTGTGCAGTGGTGTATTGAAGCAACAGCCAGTGATACCCAAGCTCTACAGTGTTTTCAATTTGAAAATCCACAGCTAGCTGTGGGATGGATGCAAACGCAGAGTGGGGTCAGTGCAGACTGTGGGTGCATTGAAATTGAGCTAATTATATGCAATCAATAGGTTTATACAGGTATGGAGTACACCTACACAGTGAGTGAGTGCAGTGTTTACTCAAAAGGGAAGCGTCCAGGTAATCCTGGAATCTGGAGATGCCTCTAAGCAGTACTTACAAGCACAGTTCTGAGAGCTTAGAATTGCAAATCCTGTAGGAAAAGAAAGTGTTTTTAAATTCATAGCTATATCCATGGCTCAGATACATTTGAATGCCCTTTCACTATTAAAAAGCATACTTTTCAGAAAGAAAAATGTATGTGTTGGGGAGACTGGGCTTCACTACAGTGTATCACTCTTGTAAGGCTTAAAAGTAAACAGACCATAGAAAAACAACTAATAACGACCCTGCTTTCCAAAGAGTGGTTGTCCTAAAAAAGCCACAACCTGATCATTTTATTCTTCTATTTAAGCTCTAATTTTCTTTTGCTCCTTTTCATTCTTTGATTCAGTTTTTAACTATTGCCTCTCATTCATGTGCTTACATGAGAGTGATTGTAAGGTGGCTGATACTGACTGTATTCCTTATCTCCAACTCAGCCAAATATCTAAGTAGATTCTAGCGTAAGCAGCAGGAGTGTAGAATACAGAAGCAGAGAAGAGGGGTTGACCCACAGAAAATAAGGTTTGCATGACTTACAGTAAGTAGTAGCAGGGAAATTCTCAGAGATGTGTATAAAAAGACAAAAAGGAGCAATAATCAATTTTTATATTTATTATTGTATATTTTTTTTTCATTGCTTTGAGTATATTGAGCCAGAGGCTTTTTTCTTCTTCAGTATCTCTACACATGAAGAAGGAGCACAGAACATACTTTATAGATATTGAAAGTATAGGTATTTATAGGTCTCGTAACACTTGCAAGAATGTTTCATTAGCTAACAGGTTTAATTTTAAAAAGATTGATTTTTTTGTTATTATTTTTGGTGGGAATGATGCATAAGAAAAAAAATGCAGAGAGAGAACTATCTACTGTTTACATGTTTTCCCATATATGAAAATATTGTTTCTGAAAATAATTGTTGACTAAGTAGCAAAACAAGGTAAAACTCAAATTACTTATGCAAATGTCAGTTGAAAAAAAAGTCATTAAAGTGAGCCACATGAACCATCTGAATTGCTGAGAGAAGTGAACCAATAGAATGAAACTCTTTTACTGAACAGTTTGCAGCAAAAACAGGCCAACATACTAGTCATACTAGTAACATTTATGTTTCAATATCTTGATATTGATTGCCAAAGATTTCAAGCATGACATCTTTCACTCACAGTATTTTTGGAGACTATTATTATTCTTTTATTACCTTAATATTTCTGTGCATTTATCATATTCATGTGACTTGAAAAACCTTCAAAAAAGTGGAACTGATTTAGTCAGTTTGAAACATTTTTGGGAAAAAACAAAGATAAGATCCCCTTACCAGAACTCATTTGAATTTAAATATGGCTGCAAAGATAAAGAATGAAGACAGAGATAGCATCGTTCTCTATAAGCACATATTGCACAACAAGCATTGTTTGAAATCAATATAGTTCTAAAGTTCCAAGAAGACAGTGAACACTGGAATTGAGGTTATTTGTGAAGTCCTATGTAGTTTCTTGTATCTTCCTCTGCTTACAGTGGCTATATGTTATGACATACCATGTAGTCCCGTAACTGACAAAATTTTTCTCTCCTATTCTTCATCCCCAGAAAAGAGGATTTCTACCTCTTTTAAACTGCAGAATAGATAGAGTGCTGTTAATGAGTAGGTATTTCATAGTTCTTTTTTGTGTACTTGTTCTACATCTCTCCTCCTGGACTGTTTTCCTTTTTTTCCCCTCCTCTTTTTTATTTTATTATAAGGCGGTGGTGGAAAAACTTGTTTGTAAAAATGATTATTACATCAGTCTATATGCATCATTATTCTGATATCTAAGAATTTCAGAACCATTATTTATCTTTCTTATCTCTTCTTACAAGGGGCTTGTATTATATGATTTAGAACAAGTGAATCACTGTAAAAAATGTATAATATATTTATGATTTTCAGTGCAATACACAGTTTCTGATATACTCTGCAAAATGAACACTTTATCTAGCACTTTATATATTTTAACATTGCTTCTGTTGAGTGCTACTGCAAGCAGTAGTGTAGTTCTCAGCAGTAACGCTGATTGGGTATTTGAGACTTGTATTGAGCATTGAGAAAGTGTGGAATACAAAACTGATAAAGATAAAAAGACCAATGGTTATGTCTAATAAGCTTCATGTACTGCTTTATTGTTGCTTTCAAGATATGAAAATAAAAAGTTAAAATGAAACTAAAGTTGACATTGAATTGAATTGGCAATGATATTTTCAGAATGCAGTACTTTCCATGCAACTGTCAAAACTGCTTCTCATACTTGTGGGGTCTTTTTAATCTTCAAAATGCAATTTATTTTTTTAAAAAGTATTTCAATTGAGACATTTTTCTTAGAATTTCCATTAATTAAAAAAAAAAAACAAAAAACAACCAAACCAAACCCCAAACCTGACAGTAAAAAAAAAAACAACACCCAAAACAGTCTAGTAGTCAGTTGGTTGTGGTGAGTTCTTTAAAGAGAAATTCACTCCTGACATATGTGCTGAAGCAGCCTCTAAATTTATACTTGTATTCTCTATGAAAACAAAAGATAGGAAGTGTAAATATACCCTATGGGTTGAGCAATAGACATAAATAAATTTACAATTGCCCATGGTTGCAGGAAGCTTTCAATTGTCAGGAAGACTTTGACAGGTTACAGAGATATTAGGTGGTGTGGCTCTGTCCCCAGCTGTGCGGCATCTCCCAGTTTCCTGTGAGAATGTGAGACAGTGACAAGTTTTAAGGAGTAAGGTGGTGCAGAGCTCCCTTTGACTACGCCATGGGGGCGGTCCTGCTGCCTACAGGACCATGACATGGTATGGGCTGGGGCTACGTGTGTTTTCTTAATTTGGTCAATGTCCTGGTACAAAAGTACAACCCTCTCAGTCTGACTGATAGTGGGGGAGATCCAGAGCAAGTCATGATCTGGTCACATTCTTGTCCATAGCTGATGCTGTCAAAAACAGGAAGAGAATCAGCAACCACAGCTGATACTCTCTGTCACCACATGCAAACCCTGTCTCCCTGCGCAGACTCTCTAACCCTCAGGCCAGGGGTGTCCATTCCACATTTCTCAGACAGGCAGGAGATACCCTTCCAGGGCCAGCCACTAACCTCCTTGTGATATAGGACACCTGAGGTATTCTGCCAGCTGTGACATGGCCATAGAATCACTAAGGTCTGTGCCCAGAACTCATGTGTGGCCCAGACCCACCTTGGTCACCCACAAAAAAGGTTGGGGATCTCCCTTTGCCCAAGGCTGTGGGGAACTTCTAGCCCCCTGCAAGATAATGACAGGGGCTGCCTTATGTGTCCTTTAGAGCACTGTCCTCCATTTAGCTCAGTTTTGACGGAGGTAGAAGACAGGAGCATGGTCATGTCCCTGTTAAGGCATCCGCCTGTAGTATACAGAACAAGGGAAAGAGGAGCAGCCTGCCTCTCTGGTTGCTTCTCCATGCCTTTGTTCATGTGCATATCGATCTGTTAGCCTTGACTGGTGCATCCATTTTTATATACATGTTGGGCTGGCCCCCTCACCAACCCCATGGCCATGTCATGGCCACCATCAGTATTCTGCCTATTGTAGTATGTCCACAGCATCACCAAGGCCAGTACCAGGAGTTGGTGGCATCACTCTGTGACATGACAATGACCCTCTGAACATCAGGAAAAGTTGCTTTATTGTGAGGGTGACTGAGCCCTAGCACAGGTGTCCCCAAGAGGTTGTGGATTCTCCATCCTTGGAGATATTCAAAACCCGTCTGGAGATAGCCCTGGACAACATGCTCTAGGTGGCATGGCTTGAGTAGCAGCAGGGTTGACCCAATGACCTCCAGAGTTCTCTTCCAGTCTCAAACACTGTGTGATTCTGTGAAAACCCAGAAAACACTTATTTAATTATTTCCCCCTGACATTGCAAGTCTCTTAACCTTTGTCTTGGAAAAAATCATTTAAATGATTTAACACAAGAATTTGCTTGCAGAATTAAAGATATCATGCTTTCTGAATGCCCAAAGTGCTTAAGTGGGAGTCACTTTTTTTCAGTAGGGTTTTTTTCCCCTCCCCAGAATTAATTTTCTTGCACACTATTTGACCCTATAATCTGAGGACTTAAATGTGGTTCCACAGACAACAATATTTGTTATAAAGGACTTTGATTTATCTTCTAAGGATGGTCCATGTCATGCAGCAAATTTGATCTTGTACAGATATATGTGAGCACTTCACCTAAAAGCTTGCTTTCTTTTTTAATTTCTTTACTCAGTGTTGTTTGAATGCAGTGTTTGAGCATTATGCAGATTCTTGACTTTAAGGAAAACTAACTAAAGGAAAAGCACAATGTATCTAATCATATGACATACTGATACACAGATGGATTCTGAGCATGGATTTATGATTTTGTATTCGATATTACAAATCTTCTGCTACCTCAACTGAAAGAGTAGTGACTAGTAGGACGGGTAATCAGTCTGGTACATCAGTATTAACAAATATTGCATACTTATGTTGGACTGCAAAAGTTACTGCTAGACTTAGAACATTTGGGATTATGGTCAGGAAAACCAGTGTTGCTGTTGAGAACTCCTCACTCAATCACAAAGTACTTTTGTGAGACAAACTTCTTGCTGCACTATCCTTTCTACCTGTCTTAGCAAAGCTTCTTCCCTTTGTCCTTGCTCTTCGCCTGTTCTCTCTCTCCATCAACCATAATCTCCAGTTTAAACCTCTGTTCCAAACCCATACCAACCACAACGTTCTTTCTGAGTAAATCTCTCTAGCTTCTTATGTGAGCTGTGCTTTACCTACTTTACTGTTTATTTACTATGTTTATTTTCTCTGCCTTCCTATTCAGTTACTGCTTTTCTGGTGTCAATCTCTTTTAATTATGTAGGTAACCCCAGTTCTTCCCATACAGTTATCTTTCCTTATCCTGACTTCCATGCTCTTTGTTTCCTCATCTCCCACCCCAATTATCAATCAGATTTTTTATTTCTTCCTTCTCAATCTCATTCTTAAGGTATTAATGCAAACAGACCCACCTATGACACAGTGTTAGTCTTCTTTGAATTTAATTGTGTTTTTTGCCTTAATTCTTATAAATAGGGATCTTTATGAGCACAAGTGGAAGGTGAATTTTGGTCTGATTTGGGAGGTTTTTAGAGACAGAATTAAAAAACTTTTCAAGGTAACTCAAGGTTTGCCACTCTAATATGCAATTGAAACCTAGGGATTTATACATGTGTGATTTAGTCAATACAAGACATTTGAAAATACTTAGTGATAATACAGTGTTTGGTGACCTTTTTTTTCATCAAATTATAGCAAGTTTGCACTAATTATGTGTGAAACTTGATTCCTCCAGACCCTAGCCAGCTACATTTCACCAGATTGTTAAATGGAACATTGTTAAAAAGACTGATTCACAGTCCCTAACTCAAAACACAAAACTTCTTGCTTATTTTAAAATAAATTTGTTAAGATTTGTTTTATATGGGCTATCATCTCCTAGTTTCACTCACAGAAGATGGACAGAGGTAACTGAAAAGCAGGATATTAGAAAGATGACTGTTGCCCAGACTTCATTATAGGCGACTCTAACAATCTCTTTTATGATAAAGTGAAGCACACAGGAAATTTATCTATGCAGCCATTTATAAACAGATCCAGGCTGGCTTTGGCCATCATCCCAATCTGGCCAGAGGTAAGACCATTCCAGTCCAAAATATATATAGCTGCTTGAGCGTGACACTCCCCTGACTAGTCACTTAACCTGGGCCAATTAACACATGACGAGATGGCTATCCTACATCACAGAAGTGTTACGTTCCTAAACAGCTTCATGCAAGGTCAAAGCAAGCTAGAGTCTTTTAATAGGGACTGCTTCAACTTCACAAGGCTTGTGGCAGTGATATAATAAAAAGCACAGCTTGTTTTGGATAACCAGTGCTATTGTTAGATGAGGATAAAAGTGCAAGAGCCAATTAACACATGCTCTCATCTCTTTTACAGGCTTACAAAATGTTAGGGTTTTTTTAATGTCAACTGCCAAAGTTTACCCAGGTGCTCTCAGAGCAAATGATAAAGTGGGCCATTTCAGGAAGCTTAAACTCAGTTTTTCCATACTGCAAGCTGCTTAATCATGTACTCACCAGTGAGCATGTGTCATCATTGAAATTTAGTATTTACTGAGTGCCTTCCTCTTTTAAGAAATCTAAAATATAAATTTGCATCTAGGGAAGAACCCCTTGGAATGAAAATCTGGGTAGCTAAACAGGAATTTTGTTGTTTCCATAGGTCTTTATGTTGACACATGAAATGTAAAGTGTCTTTTTTGTTAGTAATATACCTGCTAACTCATTGCTTCTATCTGGCAATTAACTGCAGCAGTAAAAATTAGAGAGGGTAAAAAGTGGCTTTCCAATAAAAAAAATATACACTGACCCACTTTCATTTTGCCATACCAGTGAAGGGTTTTTTTCCATGATTTTGTAAGAAGAAAATACATATCTGAATCTCAGAGAATACCTTTGTTGGTGCCCTCATAATGCTCCAAGCACTTTTTAGAACCGAACTGTAGAATTTACTTCTGCTTTGACAAATCTCTCTTGGCATTTTTGAGACCTACTTTTAGGTGCTGTAGTGTTACATATGGAAGCACCTGCTTAGCCCTACTGTGGGACTCTGTGTACCTTTATTATTTGCCCAGTCTTGACACATGATTGATATTCTCACTTACCAACGTGCACACCATTGGTACCTTTGAGGTTTTTATTTTTCTCAGCCTGAAGATCAAAGAGAGTTGTTGCCTCAAACTGAACCATGTTAGTATATATCAACTAACTGCTAATTATTAGCTAAATAGCTAATGTTATTTCTTTGCATAGTTATATATATACAGCTACCTTTAGGCTTTTTGTTGCTGTAGTGATAAGGGATAAATCAGATCTTTAAAGAAAAAAAAAAACAATGAAGTGAAGTGAATTGGGGAAGTATTTAGTATTTGTTATTGAAATTCCAGAATGGATTATTTTAGCTCTGTGAGCTACGAAGTCTTTCAATGTATGAATAGAATCACATCTTTATATAATACAGAAGAAATTTTACACTAACCAAAGAAATAAAAATATTAAATGATCAATGGAAACTGGTTGAAATCACGTTGATATTCCATATACCTATCATAAAACTAATTGTTCTTATATGCAATTTGTTTATAATTTAAATTCTTCCTCTTATCCCTCAATGATGTTATAATTTTTGGACCCTATATGTTATTAGTTTTGCCAATAGTGTGGAAAGTTGGTTTGGAAGGACTAGCTGTGGTGTATTAAAAGAATACAGTAAAAGTTGAAATGCTTTGAGGAAAGAACATGACAAAGGAAGCTATTTTTGCTCTTTGTACCATATTTTTCACTTTCTTTTCCTACTATAAATGAGTGATGTGCCAGAAAAACTCATGATAAAGAAATAGAGAATACTGGAAGAGAAAAGGAGGAATGAAAGAGTATAGTGTTTTTTGAGAAAAAAATCTCCTAAGAACGCATTATTTCTCAAAGATTGACTATATTATTTATGATTGTCCAAAGCCACAAGGGGTACAGGTTTCAGCTAGGATCACTAAGACAGTAGTGATTCTTGAAAGCTTTTTGAATTCAGGAATTATTCCAAGTTAATGGTGGGCGAACAGCAAGCAGAATAGCTTTTCAGTGACTTATTTTGTTGCTTAAGCACTATAAATTTCTCTCCTAAGAAACATGCTGTTATTTTATTTGATTTAAATGAGAGACATTGACACTTATGGTGAGTATACAGAGCATTTGAACAAATTAGCAAAGAAGTTGCTGTATCCATATCTGTGTTGCTTCGGGGATTAGTTGAATCCAATCAATGAGGCAAATGCCTAGATTTAAATATCCCACAGATTTGAGGAGATTTATGGAGTTGTCTGTGTTCAGAATGGACTTTTACCAAAAGAATAAAAACCTGAAATAACCCAGTGCATTTTAAATCTGAATCTGAATACTCGTTTCAGTGCAATGTAACTCATCTTCCAGCAGTAGCAAAATAAGGTGCAATTTTCAGAACTAGTAACTTAATAAGAAAACTCTGAAGATTTGTAACTCTCAAAAACTTGTAAAATTTGTATATTTGGTTGCGATATCCAGTGTCTGTTGTATCTTTTCAAAACTTTAGCACGTATAAATGCTTTTTTCCATACAAAGAAACAAACTAACAAAATTTTCTCTCAGAAGAGAACAGAAGGGTTACATGGATATTTTGACTAACAAAGTCTTCCGGTGGAAGACCTTATGCAATAGTTAAGAGATACCTAGAAGGAAGAAACTGGAGATATGTCAAATATTCCTTTGTAAAATAAAGCCGATGAATGAATGTCAAAGCTGATTCACTAATATTTTCGAAGGACTGTCCTGCCAGGTGCCTATGGACCATCAGCACAGATGAACTTGAAGTTCTGGGCATGTTGGGGATATACCCTTAAGGGATAGCATTGTTAATACTACTCATTGAAAGAAAATCAATAAAACAAGCAGTCCTGTGTCCTCTTTTTCATATCGGAAATTCATGAAAATTTCACATTTTCCCTTTATTTCCTTCTTCTTAATTTTAAATTTGACTTTGTCTCTTCTGTTTCTATACAAAATTTTGTGGTATTTCAATTGCTTCAAAATTCAAACAAAAAAAATTTCTTCCAAAGTTTTCAAATTTTGTCTTGTGACCCTTTGAAAAACTAAATTAAAGTCTTTTTATTTGTATGACTCCATTCAGGACTTCAACTAGGTGTTGACTTCAAAAGTTCTTTAAAGTTTCTGTAGATAACACTAGCTCTCTAACTAACACCACTTAAAATGATGTTAGAGAACTGGATGTCACTGAAAAAGCTAGAAATTGAAAGTGTTGACATGAAATGGATCAGCCCATTAACACAAAATCAGGTTCTGAATTTTAAAATTTGTAGGTGGAACTACAGGATGTAAATTGAATAACATAATTTAAGACTCTGTTAGCAATTAGTCAAACAGAGCATAAGGTGATGTGTTTTGCTGGGTTTGGTCAGGATAGAGTAAATTTTCTTCATAGAACCTGATACTTGGCTACAGTTTGGGTTTGTGTTGGAAACAGTGTTGATAAAACAGGTACATTCTTGTTGTCGAGCGGGGCTCACACAGAGTCAGTGCCTTTCCTGCTCTCCATACCTCAGCACCAGTCAGCACGCTCGGGGCGCACAACGAGGGGATACAGCTGGGACCGCTGACCTCCAACTGACCAAAGGGTTCCCAGACCATATTGTGTCATTCTCAGCATACAGAGCTGGGGGAAGAAGAAGGAAATGGCTCAACGTTAAGAGTGATGGCATTTGTCTTCCCAAGTGTTGGGAGGAAAGGGTTAAAAATGGAAGAATGGCAAGGAGGATGTAGATTTGCTCAAGTGACCTTGAAGCTGGAAATACCAAGGTCTGGAGAATAACAGTGTGGGGAATCCCATGTATTATGCCTAATGCTGTTTATACTCTGTCTGTTTTGAGAAGTAGACTTTCTGTGTAGAGATAACATAGGTGTTTGGAGAGACTTGAAGGCACTATCACAAACGTGCTTGAGCTCCGTGTTTCGGGAGAGAGAAGATCAAAGCTCAGAGATGATAAAAGGCACAGGGTAGATCACAGCATTGTGGTAAACTACACATGTAGGCCCTTGGTAAATGGGTGTCCACTAGGATTGGACTGAGCCTGATGGTGCCTGCGTTCCCATTTGTGTCTCCACCTGGGTGTTGCTTCAGGATCCTCCTGTTAGCAAGGTAATGAAATAAAATTACTCTTTCCATTTCAGCTGTGGTTTTGTGGTTATTCTGGCTGCCTGCGCGTGTTGATTCACATGCCAACTCACTGTTACAAGTGATGGAGCACTCTTTTCCTGGAGGTGTCTGAACACCTGTCTGCCCATGGGGTTTTCTGGCTTTCACACTTCTGATTCTCTCTACCATCCCACCAGAGGGAGAGTGAGCAAGTGGCTGTGTGGTGCTAAGCTTTTGCCTGAGGTTAAACCATGACATTCATTCATGGTAATTTCAAGTATTTGTGTCTGAAATTCTGCAATTAATTTGTCTCATTGTATTAATTTGTACTTCTGAAATGCAATAGACAGCATTATTTAGATGTTTATATGGTTTTAATTTTCAGAGGCTTCATACATTTAATTTTAAAAAGATATAAATGTTCCAAATCCTCTGTGCTAGAAATAGGACACAGTGTTCTTCAAATACATATGTATGGCAACAATAGAGTTCTTACAGCAAGGCCACAGTTGATTTAGCACTTACACTCCACTAGAAAGTAGTCAGAAGAGCAGCCATTACTGTATGACTTACCTGACACTGCAGATGGAATGAACTTCTGCAGACATGCATGAGAACTCTGGTTGTCACTAACTTATGACTGATAGTGTAAGATGGCTAAATGATTGACTTAATGGTTGCATGCCTTGAAAACAGATACTAGATAACTATGAAATCTGACAGTATATTCAAGGCAACATACATAAAATACACTAATGTGGCATTTAAATTGGTCAAAACTGTCAGCATTTTAAGGGAATGTTTTTCTGTGTCTTCTACATCCTACCACAACTGAAAGTTTCAAGGTCTTATTTTTTACTGTGTTATCAAAGATCACTAAGAAGAGGGAAGTGTCCATTTTGAAGATTTGGAATTGACAGGCTTCACATTGTAGTGCCAAGCAGTATTTTAATTTTGACTGTATGGACATGTTTTCTGTGTCCTGGAGTACGTATATGAACCCATGAGAGGGGTTTGTTTGTTTGTGGTTGACTAAGTTAATAAATTTGTAGTGTAAGATGTCTGTCTTTAATTAAATTGTTTGAAGACAATGGTGAAATATGGATATAAAGAAAAGAGTAAGAAGGTAACAAATTTTGTATATTTTTGTTACCCCTGTATTGTAGTCAATACAATTCTCTGAGCTTATATTTAACAGTGTTAACATATTTCAAGACTTGATGCCTGAAGTTAATTCTGAAAATTTCTGCTAGATAACTACTGGATAACTAGTAGTTCTTGACCAAAGAGTTATACTTTAACTAAGTGTAAAGATGGCATTTGCATTGTTTATAACAACACTATGAAATATTAGTGGAAAATTGAAAATTAGGTTGGGTTTAAATTTGGGTTGTCTTGATTTTTTTTTTTAAGTGGCCTTCCTTATTCCATTAACTGTTTCTTGTTGGTTTGTTCAAGGTTTTTTGTTAGTTTTTAAGTTAAAATTCTCGTATTTTTATTGAGCTTTTCAGATGGAAAGAACATAGCAAATTCTGATGAATTTGAAATCTATGCAACACAGTAGAAAACAATGGCACTCTCTGGGGCCTGAAATCCATGAAATTTAGTAGCAAAAAAATAATGCCACTCTTTGAGACAAAAACAAATGGTAAGATTTAGATGTATAGAGCGCCCTTGTAGTATGGGACCTAATTATTTTTTGTATAATGCTACTGTCCCCACGTTAGAAACAATGTCTCAGTTACTTTCAAAAGAATTATAATAAAGACAAATTTTAATTTTTATGGAAGTGGATTCAATAATCTTTACACTTCCATATCATATGTTGTGCCCAACTCAATGATTTTTTTTTTCTCATCTATAAATATAAGAAATCTTTTTATTTCAGTTTTTTTCCATGTCTGACAAAAGTTTCATGATTATCTGTTTAATGAAACTATTGCCATTTTACAAAAATATATTAGAGATTTTTGCTACTGTTATTTCTCTCTTTAATCTTGTTTAGCCACTGAAAATCGTCAGAACAGGAAGGCTCTTTTTCCAGTTGTAGCCCGGGTTTTTTTCATTTATTCTTTTCTTTGCCCAATAGAATTCTCAGTCATTATCTCAAATCACTAAAAAAATCATCTTCAGTCACGCATTGCCATTCCTTGGCAAGGGTTATGTGTGTGCATGTGTGTGTGTGTTACTTTCTTTTAGGTTTTGGCAATACCAGCAAGACTTGGTTATGGTAATGAGTGATTTCAGTCTACCTACAGTTCACTTTTGGTGTCAAGGAAGCATTCAAAGTTTTGAAAGTTACTTTTTGTTTTAATCTCTAGAGATTTCATCATTAACTGTCCCCTCAAGTCTCTCAGTGTACACCATGATTTGGATTTTCAAAGAAGCCTCAATACTTCTAAAGGTTCAGCACCTGGTTCCTTTTAACGTTTTTTGAAAGTCTGTATCTGAATCTGGTTTTGTCACTAGGGAACCTTGATTATTCGAGGGACTTTTAATTTTCACTCTTTTGTTAGCTATCCAACCATCCATATACAGTTGCATTTTCAGGCAACTTGCCCAGAGACAGCTTCATTTAATCCTCCCTCACTTTTATTTGGGTGTTTCATGCCTCACTCCTCAGAAAAACTCCACTCTGTGCCTTTTCTTTTTCCCCCTCCTTAATTTTTCCCCTCCCATAAAGTTTGTTTGATATTATTTACAAGAATTATAAGATTATAGATGTGGGTTTATGAAAATGAAACTTCTATGGCTACTAATGGCATTTGGAATTAAGCAATTGAAGCATCTTTAGCTTTTATTTTGCTAAACTATATTTAACCTTGGGATATTTTTCAGAATAGTCATGTTTTTACTTGTGTCCACATTAGGAATATAGCCCTAGTCCTCAGTCTCTTCCAGTATGTGCACAGCACCACTGACAAGTATGATCAAAAAGGTCAGTGTGGGCTTCCTGGGCTCCTTGTATCTGTTAGCACATGGGTATGAGTCAACATTGGCTTGTATTTGCCAACAACCTCAGATGACAAGCTCAGCATGTGGGGTTGCCTCATTCCTGATCTTGCTAAAGCCTGAGTTTTCTTCTGTGTTGCAATATGAGCTAGGACAATGTAAGAATGATGACAAAGGGGCTTGACTTTTCACATGGAAGCCCTGGGCTGGCTCTACTAGCTGTAGAGTTTCTTCCATCATCAAGTTGATGAAAATGCCTTAATTTAATCACATTTGACTTCGCTGAGAAATGCTTGGACTAGTGTACAATTTTTTTTCCATCCAACTAAATTTTTTAAAGCCTGAATAGTACAGCTGAAGAATTGAAAACAACAACTGGAGAAATACTCTTTTGAGTCTTAACTAACTCCTTACTTATTCAAGCCTTGTATTCCATCTAGGTATAACCTGATATTCTACTCACATGATGTATGAGTGATGAGAGGTGGAGCAGAAACCGTTCAGGTTTCAGCAGTTTCTTAGAGATTCATTCATTTAGTCTCCAGCACTGTGGAGAGCTTGTGTTGCTACAAAGAGACAACCATAAACATCTGAGAGGCAGAGCTCTGTGGAGAGAGCAGGAGTTATGCTGAGAGATGGCATCAGCAGCTTCTGGAGTCCTTGGGAAGCTGCTGTAGCTTGACAGCTCCTTCCATCGGCAGTCTGGAGGAGGACTTAGCCAGAGCCCTTGTAGGCTGCAGAGTGGTTAGGTAGAGCTGGCACTTGGGGAAGTAATCACAAGGGTGAGAAAAGAGCTGCCAGGAAAAGGGGTCAAGATTAATAGATAGATGCACTTAGGTCTGCCTGCAATAATTAGGAGTTGCTGGTCAGGTTTATGTACCTTCCTTCAGGAAAAAGATGCCTTCTTTAGAATTTTTACATCAGAAAACCAGATATATTAGCTCCAGGTAAAGCTTTCTGAATCCCACTCTTAATATACAGTCTAACTAAAATTCTGGTTTTATGCTTTCATTTACCCATGAATCTTTATTTGGGCTTCAGTGCCACCAACAGAGAGTTTACTTTTCTCCTCATCTATATTGATGGACTTCAGATATTTCTTCTACCATATTAAATCCTATACTTATCCCAGATAGTTTTGATTTTCGTGCTACCTTCAAGGTTCTGTCAGACAGCATAGCAAATAAAGATGAATAAATATGATTGATTGATACTGAACATGACATATCAACTTTGTTCTCTGGCATGGAAATTGAGCAATGCAAACACTACAAATAGACATCAGCAAAGGCACTTTTGGGCTGGGATGCTAACTTTGTTTTAATGGTATTGCACTTGACAAATTTTTGACAAAGTAACAGTGTCATCTTCAGCAGTATTCAAGACTGATTTTGTGCATTGTAGATTTATGGGTCTGACTAGAAAAAAAAATCAAATTATCTTCTGTTGTATGCATTGAATAAATATCAAATGTTTATTCCTGTTAGCAAAATGGCTATAGCTTGTATATATTTATTATGGGAATATCTGCTCACTTGTCTTCAGCAATAATTTTCAACTAATGGAGTACTTAAAAGTTTTGCTTTGGATATTTATGTCTTATTTGGCAGGTATTATTTCTATACTTGTGCTGATAATTTAAACATTTAAAAGAGGAGAAAATGATGATTATTTTTATCAGTGGCAAAAGAAACAAAACAAACAGAAACAAAATTTGAGCTGGGTACATAATTACCTTTAAACTTCTCAGAAAGTGGGATGCAGCAGGCACACCTCCATAAGGCCACTGCGTCATTAATGCAGATCTGTGTGTGCCAACCCAGCTAAAGCTCCCAAAGGAATCCACAGTCAAATGTCTGTCAAATCAACCAGAGCATTGGATAGGAGTTCATGAAGGCTTAATGTCAGGGATGAGAGAGCAATTGGTATCTGATCTGACATGAAGTTAAAGTGGCAAAGGCAATCTAATACAGCATCAAGCATGACAGAAAAAACTTAAACTTTCAATCATGTTTAATGTCTGAAGCAGCTGGGGGGAGGGAACTGATGCAAACCCAGTGCTTCAAGTCAGGATGCAGCATTTGTGACCTAGTACTAGAAGACTTAAGGCTGTATTTGCCATATTATTCTACCATGCTTCTAGTTAAATTCAGGGACAATATAACCACAGGAACACAGTGCTTATCCCAACGAGTTTGAACCCTAAAGAACAGAGGAAACATGCATGCATATCAGAATACGAAGGCAACAACTTTCATGAGAGGGATAGGCTATCATCCATGTGATGATGTAGGTTAGGTAGGTGATAGGTACAAAACAGGATGCTTCAAACCCATAACAGACAGAAAAAGATGGTGCCTTTTATTTCACTACATATATTTGCGTTTGAAATTTCCCTCCCCCCTTTTTTTTTTTCAGTTTTTTAACTCTGTCATTGCTTTCTGTGACATTAGAAGCAGATAAAATGCTCTTATGGGCTCTATTAGACTCCTAATCCATAGCAAAATGGTATCTAAAGGACTTCCTGCACCTGAGATTACTCCTTTGATTACTAGCCCTTAATAGATTTCTCTTCTACAAACTTCTCCCATTGCTTTTTAAACTCATGTAAAGGTTTATCATCCACATCCCCTTGTGTCAGGATTCCACAGAATTGCTATGAGCTATCAAGAATTTATATTTTGTTAGGTGGGTTGCTTTTAGCTACACTAGTTCAACGTCTTTTGTCTTATTTGGACTAGTCCTTCCTTTTTTATCTTTTCAGTGTAACATATGACTTTATAAGGGTGGGTTTTTCGCTTTATTAGCTGTCTCTTTTCACAATTTGAACAACCCTCACGACTGTCCTTGATTATCTAATCTTTCCCTAGTTCCTTTTTTGAGATAGTTCTGGGGGTAGTAGGAACTGCAAAGAACACCCAGGATAATTTTATACAATATAATATAATATCATATTATTTGATGTATTTTTATTCTATTTTAAATTTTATTTTCTTTTTTACTGCTCCTGAGTATTGAGCTGACATTTTCATTGAACAGTTTATTACAGGACCATTCTAAAGATCTCATCCCTGAGTGGAAAAAGTAATCTCAGAGCTCATCACCTTGTATGCAAAATTGGGATTTTTTTTTCCAAATGTGCACCAGTGTGAGTTTACCTACACTGATTTCATCATTATCAGTTTATTTCTTCTTGCCCTTGTTTCTATTGCCTTGAATAACTATCATCAGCAAATTTTGTCTTCTCGTGGCTTCCTCCTCCCTTTTTTCAGATGATTTAAGAAAGTGTTGAAAAGTCCTGAAACAGCAAAGATCCTGTATGACGCCACTTTATTTATTAGCTAAATGAGCTTGAAGTTCAGCCACTAAAACTATATTAGGCTATTTATGTGTTTCCTTATTGAATTTCCCCCCTTCTTTAACAATATAGGTGCTGAATTTTATTTAGGTGCTCATGTATTTCTTAAATACCAAATTTTTAACAACCTTGAGCAGATATGATGAGTCAAGGATACAACTTGACAGACTTCCTTGAACCATGTAAGTGTTTTTTTTTCTGCTTAGCTAGACTCTTAGTATTTTTTACAGAGAAAATTTACAGAAACCTCATGGTTTTCCAGAGATTTTATAGATGTGATATGATGTGATACGAGTGGAAGCAGTTGCCAACAATATAAATAATGTATGTAAACAGTACTAGCATTCTTTATGTGTTCAGTTTCCATATTATGTGGTTGTGGACAACATTTGTGCAGGGAGGTTGATCCTAAAGTTCAATGAAACCATTAGAAAAACTTGAATTATCTTCATTTCAGAAGCATAATTATAAATTAAGGAAGAAAAAATCTCCTGATCTACAGGTATTAATAAATTAGATGGTCTTAGGAAATCCATCAAGATAGCATTTAAAATTTTAGATTCAATTGCAAAATTGTTTCTGTAAAAATTGTTACATCAAGGGATGCATTTATGTATACATTTTTTGCTGATAGGTCTTGTAGTATATGGTAACTATAATAATACAAATAGAGTTTACTTACTTGTTGATTAATGGACAGTTTTGAAAAGTTTGTAGCTAAGACAAATGGTGAAGAACACTTAGAGAGCTCCTTAGAAGGACGCCTATAAGGAAAAGTCAGTGAAAAGCCCAGGAAACTTTGGGAAAGAAATGCAAAAATATACTGGGGCAGTAGAAGGGTAACGCTTAAGTGAAGGTGTGTCCAAGGTCACAGAAGTAAGTTGGAAAGACAATAGCTGAGAAAGTGGGCAAAGAGGAAATGAGGAAAAACCCTTCTGTCACACCAGAGGATCTGAACTCAGCCCTAAGATCACTTCAACAGAGCTATTAAGTGCACTGGAGTGATCTTGTGAAACTCTGGTTAATAAATGTGCGTACACGAATGTGCAGAAGGACATGTGTGTATGCATGAGCTATGCAATATCTCTTCTGAAAAAAAGCGAATGTAGCCTGTCATTGAGGATGAGCAGCGTGGCAGACAGACTGGAATGTTCGATTCCCATGAAGGGGTCAGTGACTGTGAATATAAAATATAACCTAAAGGCCAAGGGAGGAAGTGCTGCAGGATGGTGAGATGTGGGGAGTACTAAAATATATGGGATTTTGGAAATCTGGCAAGTGTCTAGATATGTAGATCTTCAACAGATCTGTGACAAAAGTTTATCTGAAAGGGTTTTTTTAGAAGTACCTAGTTTGAAAGTATTTCCTATAAGTAAGAGTATGAAACAGGGCATACGGTGACTTTCAGCCAGTTTTGATCAAAGCTCAATACCAGGGCTGTATTTTTGGGTGACAGATGATTCACATTCTACTTTTTAACATTTATACATCTGGGTTTCAATGCAGTATTTGGCACTTTTGATTGCACTAGATTAGACTGTTACATTATCGTTCAATTCAAAATGTTATTTTAAAATACATATATTAAATTCATTGAACTGGGCAGGTTCCCAAACCTTCACAGTAGCTCTCTCTTGTAATGCTTTTCTGTTTGAAAGTAGAACATGTCAGATAATATCTGGAAATGAAGATTTAAGGTAGTCATAATCTTATTTGAACAATAGAAATAATCACATCAGGCTAATGCTCTAGGGATTACAGATTCAATCACTTTTAATACTTTTTTGAAATGTGCTTTCACACCAGAGGTAGGTCGGTGTGCATTTAATGGGGGAAAAATATAACATCTGAAGAATCAAGTATTTTTTTGTTTTTATTGTACTTTAATAAAATTAATTTTAAGGTCACTGGGATTTGATCAAACAATTCCCTTAAAATCAATCAAGGATATTGATGTCTGTTGTTAACGCTTTTGCAAAAACAATGAAACAGCAAAAGAGAAAAATTTTATTTCAACAATAATATTTTCGTTAAGACTGAAACATCGTACAGGAACATGTTGAACTCATCCAAATTTCAGACAGGAAAGGTCATTATCTTTTTTGCTTCTAGACTAGAAAAGACTAGATTAAGTGTAACTGTATGCATGTTACCAATGGTGATGTGTGTTCCGTCTTGTCCAGGCTTTATTCTTATGCCAGCAAAACAAAGTAGTTTTTCATTATGTAAGTGAATAGTGAAAGTGAATAGTTTCTGAACAGAATTAATTTAGAAGAACCATTATGCAATGACAATTTCAAAATCACTGACCTGACATACAGATGATTTGCAGTGGTTTTTATTCTACTTTTTAGGCTTATGTTTTTTAAGCTGCTAGAGTGTGTTCCATATGTTCAGTGGAACACAAGCTGTTTTCCACACAGTTCTATGTCAACAAAACTGAATATTCAAAGTATTGTCTAAACTCCTAAAAACTTCAAAGTATACTTAAAATTAGTGGAATGTCCCAGATCACAATTACAGTCCCAGATCAAAATAACACTCTAAAATTGCTACTTGTTATAGAGAAACTCTAACAATGAAGTCCCCATGACTTTAAGTGGGTGTCCTGAAGATTTTTAAGCATTTAAAACCAAAGGGTTTTTTTTTTCTCTGTGTTTACATATCTGTTGGTTTTTCCAAAAGAACCTTTGTTTGGCTGAGACATTTATTCCATGAAGGCATCCTGTGTTGGCTTGAAGGTATAAAGATTAGAAAAATCCAGAACTCTGTTATCAGTGACAGTTTGTTTTAATAGCTGGTCATGTTAGAAATGTGTGCATCACTTGCCATTTGAAATAGCCATCAGCTGCTAAACACTCATTCTTGCTATACCTTCTTCTACTAGACTGAATGGCCTTTTAGTACCCCATATTTTCAGTCCCTGATATCTGAAGTATATATATTTTGCATTCAATGCCACTCTTAATGTTTTTTTGTTAAGCTAAGTGGGTTGAGCTGTAGGTGTCATCTGCAGAAATGCATTTTCTATTCCACAAGTAATACTTGTCACTGTCTTCCATCTTCTCTCTGTTTTTTCCACCCCTTTTTCCATAATGTGGACTAGAGAACTTTTTATGTTATTCTGATACATCTCACTACTATCACATACATATAACCACTATTCCCTTATTATGTTCCCTGATTATGTTGTCAGTTTTTGCAACAAAATTGCATTGACAGTTTATGTCAAATTGTCTATATGCTGTACATGTGTTATTTTTATGGTACAGTCTTAATTCTGCCAATTATGAAGTCTTTTTCTCAGTATATAAGTTTTCATTTGCAAAGATAAATTCATTTTGTTTAATTCAGTTCAACCCAGTTCCCTATTTACTTCTATTTCAGTTGCTTTATCTTTGGTCGATTTTAGGGTATAAATGTTTGTTTAATGCTTGCTTAGAGACATGCGATCAAAATGATAATTAAGACTCTGGTACAGAAAGGTGTGTATGTAAATGATTAGCTTTTTCAGAAACTAAAAACTAAGTAGAGTACTTTTGCAAATCTCATTTGTTATTCCATGGTTCAAAAAATACATTTCCACAGTTTTGAATCAAAAATTTATGGAAATCTTCAGGTTTGCCGAAGAACTTTCTGGTTCCCACAGAAACCTTCAAGTTCCCAGAGAACATATCAGCACAGTCAGCCTAACATACTGAGGTACATCGAAAATAAAAAAAAAGGAGCTGGTAAATGTGAAAAAGAATTTAATTTCAAACGTGTGTTTGCAATGTAAAAAATGTTCATGGCTTTAAACTATCGTGTCCACTTTTTGAATTTTTTTTTTTGGCTTTTGTCCCCCTTAAAAAAAAAGTGAGAAAAGTCTCTTTTTTTTTTCAATTTTGTTTCCCTGTTTTGCTATTCATTTCCTTACTGATAGTAGCAAAAGGGAAAAAAAATAAAAATTAGGACATAAGTGGAGAAGTTCTCTCAGTCATGTGAAGAAATTATAATTTATTGCAACTACTATTGTTGCAATGATTATTTGAGACTAAATCTTCTGTAATTTTTTTTAAAGCTTCTAATTCTGTTGGAAAAAAGATAAAAAATAGACTCCCCAAATGAAGTCTAACTTTAGCAAAATTTTGTCAGATATAATGTTTAAAGCAATGGTGAGCATTAGAAAAATTTAAAGGGAGAAGTTTTGGACCCCTCACCCCTGACAAACTGTAGAACATTACTGTAAAATCTGAGCCCTTTCTAATTACCAATGGGGTGAAACAAGGTTGCGTTCTTGCACAAACCCTATTCACAATCTTTTTCAGCATGATGCTCCAAAGGGCCACGGCAGACCTCGATGATCAGGACGGTATCTACATTCAATATCGTACTGATGGAAGCCTTTTAAACCTAAGGTGACTGAAGGCCCACACCAAGACCTTAAACCATCTTGTCCGGGAGCTGCTTTATGCTGATGACGCCGCCCTTGTTGCCCACACAGAAGCAGCCCTGCAGCGTTTAACATCCTGCTTTGCAGACGCTGCTGAGCTCTTTGGGCTGGAAGTCAGCTCAAAGAAGACAGAAGTTTTCTATCAACCTGCACCTCAGGAAGTCCCCCATCATCCCCACATCACCATTGGCCAATCAGAGCTCAAATCAGTCCAGTAATTTAATTACCTGGGCAGCCTCACCTCCTCAGACAGTAAGATCAATGGGGAGTTAGACAACAGGTTAGCAAAGGCATATAGTGCTTTTGGAAAACTCCATAAAAGAGTAATAAACACTTGAAGAAAAGTACCAAGATCAGTGTTCACAAAGTCATAGTGCTGTCTACTCTTTTATATGGTTCCAAATCATGGGTCATCTACCGCCACCACCTGCATCTCTTAGAACGCTTCCATCAACGCTGTCTCTGTACAATCCTAAACATCCACTGGTCAGATTATGTGACCAATACATCTGTTCTAGAGCAAGCAGCAGTCACAAGTATCGAGGCCATGTTGCTGAGAACACAACTACATTCGGCAGGACACGTCTCAAGGATGAAGGACCACCACCTCCCTAAGATCCTGCTTTATAGTGAACTTGCCACTGGCTGCCGCAAGAGAGGAGCCCCGAAGAGAAGATACAAGGACTCTGTGAAACAACATCTCAGCCTTGGCCATACTGATCAACATAACTGGTCTACTCTGGCCTCCAACTGGGCGGCCTGGAGACACACCATCTGGAGACACACGCACGCAGGATCACTCTCAAGGAGAAAAGACAATGCAGAAAGGTTTTCAAGATTTTTGTAGCAGAAGAATGGCAACAGGATTTTGTAACAGGCAAGACCATATTTATGAAATTCCTCTCTTCTTCCCTGCTTATTTTTAAGTCTTGATTGAGCACTGCCTTAAAATAAATTCTCCAATAATTGAACAAAAGTTTGTATTATCTCTTGAATAATTCAATCAATATATTCCACTATCTACAAAATTAGTTAATCAGCAAAATATTTGTCAGTCTATTCAACCATACAATATTTTTATTCTAATCTTAAGTAATATGCAAGAAATTTTCTTCCATTTTGAAAGATGTTATGCAGATGAAAGGAGCCTTCGATGTAAATTTTTAAAGAAAAGAATGTATGTGCTTAACTATTGAACAGTTCCTTTTAATCTTAAAATTGCTTAGGGTACTAATACTTCTCTGTTCTAATGCAATCAATTTGAATGGAAATAATTTATGCTATTGAAGTAGAACTCTAAGTAAAACTTGCTAACCTACTGAAATGCATTTACTTGGCACAAACTATACTGTAAACCTTCATCCAAATTTTTGAGCAGTAGTTCAATTAGAGTTCATTGTAAGTTGAAAACTGTTATAAATGTGGTTTAGGATAAGGACTGAAAAATACCAGTTGTAAAATATAGAAATTATATGACGGTTTTATAGACAATAATAAAAATGTGATTTGGAGTTTGGTTTTTTTCCTCACGCATGGACTCAGCACATGAGATTTTCTCTTTATAGAAGTTTGGCACAAATTTGAGAAATCTGTGAAAAGTCCTGCATATACATGGGTCATATTTCCTTTTTATATTAATAGTAATAAATATTTATGATAGATGAATCTTCACGCCCTATATGCTTTTATTCTATTAGGTTAAAAAAAACAATCTTACCTTCGCTACAGCAAGACCTGAATCAAGACCCAGGTTTTCTTTAGTCAATTGCCTGTAATTGGCACTTGATCCAGACTTAGTTAACCATGCCAGTAATAGGTTCCTGCATTTCTTAAGTTAATACATATTTTTGAGAGCCCAATGCCTGTGTCTGTCTACGTATATATAAAGACAAGGGCACTTTATTTGGTCCCAGCATTAAGCCTCCATTTCCTTTGGGAAGTACTGTAGATGTATATACATGTACTACTTTTCCTGAGCTCAAGAAATATCACTTGTGCACTATACAGCCTTAAAAAATGGGTTTTTTAGAGAATGCAGGATAGAAATTATTCATGTTTCTATGAATATAGATACTTCTGACTAATAAAGCCAGGAGGAACTGTGAACTGCTTCATCCTCTCTCTGCATGCTTCATTGCTTTTCTTAAAAAGTGAGAATAATGATTTCCTACCTTGCTTTTCCTAAGAGTCCCACGGAGCTGAATGCTTGTAATACTGTACTATTCCAGGCACTGTGGTGATAAGGTCCATGTAGTGGACCCTTCTCTCCACTCAAGACTACCAACACCAGAATTGTAGACCCTGTTTACTTTGTTTGGAGGCTTACCTGCTGCAGTAAATCCCAGTCTGTTAACCACCCACTGGAAATATGCATGCTAATGATCCCACTCAGCCTGATTTATTCTTAGTGAGACACCAAGGTGGGCAAACTGGGCTGAAGTCAGCTCACCAGCCCAATTTCTGCAGATTGGGCATAGCCAAGGAGTCCTAGAAGGAAGAGGACTAGCTTATACTCAGCCCTGCAACAGAAGCGCAGGTAGAAGAAAGGCACACATATAGTTCCAGATAAATTTTTACTTATCCAGTTTAATGCTGCTGATGATCTCTTCAGCAGTTCTCTTCCCAGTTATTCTTCAGTCTGACTGAATGGGCCTGCAAACAGCAAATAACAACTCGTGAAACTAACGTGCGTATGCCTGCTAGTCACCAGCTCTGCTCATGTGAGTTTCAAAAGCCTTGTCTGACCAGTCCTGACATATGGAGCTGCTCAGGGATGAATCATGAAAGAAACATATGGATTAAACATTTATGGCATTAAGAGTCTTACTGAAGCAGAAGGTGGCCTGTGTAGGCCTATAGGGATGATTCAGAGTCACCCTTACATTTTCTTGAGGGTGAGAGGAAACTTTATTCCGTTTAATGTCATATTTGCAAACTCACCACTCCTTTTATATCTGTTTAAAAAGTTCACGATAAGATTGCTTGGAGAAAAACAGCATGACTTGGTAATTAGGGTGCAGGATTAGTTTGTGTAGCTGATAGCATTCCTTCGAACCACACTGATCAAACCTCATGTCTTTCCAGATGCAGGGCTACCAAAGCAATTTTATGCACAGCAAGGCTACAGATTTATGTACCTTCTCCAGGCTGTATTCTTATTACTGAAGTCATCCAGTCTCTAGCTGTTGAATTTTTTCAAAAAGCCTGCTCAATATCTGACATTTAAAAAAAGAAAAAAAATATGCAGAAAACAAGTTCAGTACTCTGTCTTCACTGAGGATGTTGAAATCTGCCAAGTTAAACCAAAAAACTCTCATAATTAGGGCTAGTGCTTTTTTACACCATAAGCAATCTTCAAATCCCACTTGCTCCTGCTGTAATGGAAGTAGCTGAAACAAGAAAAAGGCAGAGATTAATACACTGTCTGCACTGCTGGTCTGCCCATCTCCTCCCTGCTTTCCAGCTGCTGGGGGATGAGGATGAAATCGCAGGCCCTGTGAGAGTGGTTT
The DNA here is from genome assembly GCF_001604755.1 of Lepidothrix coronata. Classification (NCBI taxonomy): domain Eukaryota; kingdom Metazoa; phylum Chordata; class Aves; order Passeriformes; family Pipridae; genus Lepidothrix; species Lepidothrix coronata. Next base: position 2,641,184 of record NW_016690186.1, on the reverse strand, counting down.
TCAAGTGGTCCTGAACCGGAACTTTTATTTCTGATGCAAACTAAGAAGCTTTTGACAAGGCAGCTATTGGCATCTGGCATTTTTGTAGCAAGAATGCATGCATTTGAAAGCCATTTCCTTTCGCGTTTGAAGAAAATCACAAAAGGCAAACTGATATAACAGATGTATTATAAATAGGAATAAAACACACATGGCTAATTCTTAGCTAGAAATTTCATGAAGCTTCTCTGATGTTGTATCCACACGTGTGTATATAAGTTATATATAGTTAATTCTGTATTTGAATATGTGCATCTAATTCATATGCACTACTCATAATTCAGTCACATAATGTGATGCACATTCACTATGCTGTGATAAATATATATATCACATACCTGTGTGGTAATCACAATCATTTTAGTTTAGCTTCCATTTTTCTTTCAGACTCTTTCTTGTTGATTTCAGTTGCAGTTTCTTCTAACAAAAAAAATGCTCTGAAAATTTTAGGAATCATAAAGTAAGTAAAAATTCAGAATAATTTTTAGTTAACTTATTTTTGTGAAAAAAGGAGGTTTTTATAATTTATTGACTTTAAAATGGTTTGGGTAAGATTTGGTTTTAATACTATAAATTTGGGAGTTTTGGCTTTTTCTGAGTGTTCTGGGGATTTTTGATTTTGTTTTTTGTTTGGTTTGGTTCGGTTTTGTTTTTGTGAGGTTTGTTTGTTTGTTTGGGGATTTGGAGGGTTAGTTTATTTTCTTGTTTGGTTTGGGGGGTTTTATAGGTAAGTTAAAGCTTCCCACCATATTATTTTGGCTTGTATGCAAAAAATTGTTTATCTCCGTTTTTACAATTTCTCAAAAATCCATTTTTTCAAGCAGTTTCCAAAGCATTAGTCCCAACCTTGAAGTGAGATACATATATGTATGGGAACTGTTAAATTCCCTCCAGAGATCTTTCAGTCTTAGCCTTTGTGTTAAGCAACAAACACTTAGATCACAAAGACATGGATTACTATAAATTGTGAACGCATAACTTAATTATTTTGGAGGTGTGATTGTAGAACTGGCAAATTATTTTTTATTAATTTGCTCATGTCTCTATCTCCTGTCCATGGATAGAGGCTGTAACAGAGATTTCTTTCTTACATAGCTGAGAAAATCCATTTGATTTAAAACCAGCTGAACTTTATTTACCTAGATGAATTAATACCTTCCCTTCGAGGAAGACTAAAGCAGTGAATTATACCTAGTCTTGGGCTGAGGGTGATCAACTAGGAAAGGGAGCTATCTCTAAGGAGAGGGAACAAGAAAAGAGTGAAGGGAACAGAAATCTTTCTAACTATAGTCCTCCAAACTCTCAGCAGTTTTTTTCCGTCACAACTTCTTAGTCTCTTTAAACTCTCCAAGCCGAGCCCGCCAGAAAGTTGCTATAATAGTTCATGGTCAAAGACATGGTGGATACACCCATCAAAGAGAAGCAGCCCAGGATGCAATTTATAAATGTTTGCCTTCAGCCCAGACCTATGCATACTAAATAGCCTAAACAAGGTAGGTGTGTAAATATTTTGTAACTTCATAACACTATTAGTAGCAATTTGTAACTGTTAAGCACTAACCCATAGATAATAGTCATAACTGCAGAGAGGTAAATTGAGATTTGTAGCAAAATTGCACAGATAAGGTGCTGGAACACCTATGCAAGTAGTAAGCTAATGATGTAGATCAGGCATGAAAGAAACCAAAATAATCTTGCAGAGCTTGGTGGAATCAAAATAATCCTGAAGAATAAGTGAGATGAAGCCAAAAAAAAAGATGAAAAAGGTTTAGTGACATCAAGGGTATTTGAATTTCCCTTTTTCTTTCGAACAGAGAACATAAAATAGCAATCATAAGCAAGGAAAGGACAAAAAAGAAAGAAATTGCCTGCCTTTGTTCCGTAATCCCTTTTCACAGGCCTTTAAGCATTGGCCACCTTGAACTTGGGCACTGAGACCATCGAGGGACCATAGTCATGAAGAACATCAACTCCATCATATTGTATACTCATAACTAATTTAGGATAAGCTTGTTTAAACCTATTTGAAAATACAGAGAGATAATTAATAGTGAATAAGAACTAATTTTTAGCAGTGTGGATTGCCGATGAATGTCAATCTAGTAAACTATTGTTTCCAAATTTGAAACAGGCCAAAGTTTTCAGTCTTTTAAACATTGCTATCACAGTGATCTCTAATTCTCTTAAAAGACATGGATATATTTCCATATATATACATATATATGTATAATCAGTTGCAATAAGTTGAAGACAACTGCGATTATGAATCATGTTAGTAAACCTTGCTAAGAAACAGGATATCTTAGCTTAAAATTCTGCTGATGATGTAGCTATTGGTTAACTGGTAATGCATACAAAGTGTGTATAGGTCTGCTTGTGTAAAACTGCAAAGATACACTGTGGGAATGGTGCATTTTCCAAGGCAGTATGCCTCCAATCTCTAATAGATCAAAACAATACTGATGTGATACAATCCTTTGTACACCAACAAAAATGTTATAAATAAACAATATGATTTAAATATAACTTGTGGTTTCACTTTGTCTGAATAAGATGTTGGATTGGAAAATCTCAAAGCAAAACCAAAAGAACTCTACCAAAAAAACAATATTTTAACATGGCTTGCTTTGGTAAAAAAGGTTTTTTTTCTCTAGTTTGGTTTGTTTTTTGGTTAGGTTCATCCTTCCAAACAGACAAAAAGTAAATATTTATTAAATATAGAAAATAATATTATTGTGGAGTCAAAGTAACCATGTACAACTTAAATAAGCTTTTCGGCACACACATAACTTTCTAATGGCTATATTTCTTTTGGGTTTGTACCTTTTGTTTTAAAAACAAGAAAAACATGAGCTATTAGAGGTCTTCTTGGGAAACAGCTTCTTCTACCATTCTTATATGTTGTCTAATTTACAGAAATACTTTAACTATATTACTACTGGTCATATAATGTTCTCTGTAGTGTAAAACTTTTTTTCTAACAGTTAATGTAATGGCAGGCTATTTTATAATGTTACTGAGTCCTCAAAGCTGTAGTAAATAAAAAAAAAATAACTTTTCAAGTATCTAGGAAAATGCAGCTTAGATTCAATGGTCTGTAGTTTTCTCTGTAAATAAGCAAGCAGCAATCTCTTAATGATCGCAGTTAACGAGGTTTGTTTGGAACAAAATATAAAAGAGATAGGAATGAAACATTTTAAACAATAAATTTATTAATATAGTCAACAAATCTTTTATGCAAAGTTTTAGTTAAGTATAGTTTGGAAGAAACTATACTTAATGTTGATTGAAAACAGACAGTTCAAAGCTCTTAATACACAATTAACCAATTAAGTCTGATTTGTATGGAAAATGGTTTTGTATAAAATCAATGTGATTGTGCCCACACAATCATGGTACTCCTTCTGATATTTCAGTATCAGATATCAGTTATCTGATATTCAGTATCTGATATTCAGTTATCAGATATTTAAAATTAAATCATTGAGCTGTAGATGTTGGCACAAACAATATTAAGTTTATACTACATACATACTATATAAACCTTTTAGTTATACAAGTTTATAAACCTCATTACTTTATAAAAGAATCTTATATGTAGTTTATTTTTCTTTCATTTATTTTTCTCTCTAAATTAAGAGAGAAAATTGCTTTAACTCCAGAAATGATGGATCAAAAAGATTTCTGTAATAGAGTTTAAAAGTTTCTGAGTTGTGAAGTTGTTCTTGTGCTATGTCCCTATGTATCCACCGCTGACCAATGCTGCACACAGGACACGGGGACAGGTGAGTCTTTGTTGTGACTCCTTTTCTAGTGCTCTTTGACAGCTAGTATCTTCCGACTTGCATATAACCAGTCTGTGTTCTGTGTTTTTCAGTACATTTACTACTTTTTTTTTTTTTATAGAGGTTATTTTATGACTGGCAAGGTACTCACTTTAGGAAATGTGATCATATTGATAAGAATAGGCTTCCTCTGAGTCTGTTATGCTTTTCCACAAATATGAACAGTCCTGTCAGAACATAAAGCATTTACAGCATTGTCAAAATGTTAAAGGCTAGCCACATAAGCTCAACTTGTTTATGAAATCCAGGTCTTAATTTAGTTCTCCATAGATAAAAAGAATAAAAACTGTCAAACATATGTTTATCCTGGTGTATTATCACTCTTGTTGAACAAAATACAGGAATTTGGTTCTCCTTCCAGAAGGTCAACAATAATTGCAATTCTACACCATGCTGTTCTGATGCTCATCTGCAATTATAAATGAAAATTTATGTTTTCAAAGTGCCATAATCATAAAAAGTCACTACCTAGCATAACAATAATAAAATAATGGATGAGGTTATAAAACTAGGAGTGTGCTAAACATTGTGAATTAATTTTTGGTTTGTTAGCTGTAAAAAAGTCTCTGTGAATCTTTCAATAAATATTACATCTATTTATAAAATAATTCTAAAGAACTAGTATAAATAGCATTTTTTAAGAGATATTTTCATGTGGTAGTCTATTTGGTTGCATGTTACAATGACTTTCATGTCTAAGATGGAAAGAAAAATATAACCATAAGGAGAACTAAACTATTGGAGCTAAGTAATCTAAGGGAACATAACCAGACATCAAGAACTGTATATACATAATGCTGTTTGTGTGAACCCCTGAACACATTTTTCATCATTAAATGAGCACTTTTATACGAAAAAATGCAAACAAACTACCTGATGTTACTTCAATTCTCTCTCCAGCTACTTGTTATATTGAGCAATGGGGGTGACAGAGACATGAATTGAACAATTTAGTCTCACGTTTAAAGTAATCTTGCATTCTTTTTCAAACTGTTACAACTAAACTGAAAAATAATCTAAGTGATTAATCTCAGACTATGTGAAATTGTGTGTTTTCTGTATTTAGTGTTTTCTGAAATTTTGGTACTGAAGTTAACCCATCTATTTTACAAAAAATGCAGCAGTTAAACAGAAGGCTCCTTGTTAGCATTTTGCAATATTGCTTTACAGTTAGTGGGGGTACATGACAACATTCAGCTCACTCCAGAACACACTTGTCAATTCACAGCACTTGGCGTTACAATGAACTGCTGTTTTGATTGTGCATATTTCTCACTTGGTAGTAGTAATAGTAAAATTTGGGTTCTTATTGATTTTTTTTAACATGGTTGACTAATTTTTGGCAATGGAATTGAGCAAAACATGTTGCATAAATTTGACTAGGGTGGCCTTGAAAAGAAGCTGACTGCTGATCTGCTTTGTATATTTCCTCCTGTTTTCAGGGTTCAGATTATTATTTTTTTCCTGTGCATATCTCAAGGAAAATCCATTCATACCATGAAACACTCTGATTCTATTGTGACGAAAAGCAAGCTTTAAGTATTTTTGCCTTGTACAGGAAAAAGATGAATGAAAAGTGAGATATTATCAACTGTTTATACCCTGGTTTTAATTTATTAGCTAAGAGTACATATAATAAAATCCTCTGGAATTAAAAGCCTAATACTTCACTGCTGCTTATTGTAACAAATCAGATGTTATTTTGTAAAGGTGGTGGTACACCCCAAGGCCATAACTGAAGATCAATAGTAAAGACCTAATCTCTTCTTTGAAAACTTTAGCATCTAAATACAAATTTTAGAGAATTCTGACTGATATAGATGTGCCTTCTTCCAGTACCCTGGCTGCCCCAGAAGAGCATAACTCAACCAGGACCCTGAAACAAACTTATTCCCACATAAATTCTTCCTTTCTGTTTTTTGGACTATCCAGTCCTAGTTTACCAGAGATGAGGTACAATTTGCAACAAGAGGGACAGAAAGATAGAATGGGTCTGGAGGCCTGGGAGAGTGTCTGAGCTCTGGGGCTCTTATTATTGAGATACTAAGAAGGAGAATCTCTGTATGTTGGGAGAAAGGTAAAAGCTTGGAGTTAGTGCTCTCTCTTGATGCAGAGACACATACATTGTCAAGTGTCTTGGAAAAGAAATATGGTTTTTCTTTTCCTACTTTAAAAAACATGGTCCTGAAACCCTAAAATAGCTGTCAGAGGTAAAATTAGAGGCAAAACCTAAGTCTCCCTTATAATACTCAAAAGTTCATAGCCTCAGGCTGCTCAGCAGATAATCCACTGCTGTTAGGACAAATTTACTTCTTACTGGGAAGGGAATAAATAGGAGTCCTGAAGGCTCAGCCCTTCTTGAGGAACTTCTCTGCAGCCCTGCAAAACTGCAGAGAATGGCTGCCCTCCGCTTTGGCACACTGTCTGAGGGAAAGCTGTTGGTCCATGCCACGGCTTGCTCTGAAGGCAGATGGCAGGGAGTCCCCAAAGCATGGATACAGGTCAGGCCTGGCTTACCATGACACTACAGTGTGCATAGAGTGGCACTGTTGTGACAGTCACCTAATGCGTGACTTTATCTTCAAAAACTTCTGAACAACTTAAATCAACCCTACACGTATTACAAAAAAAAGCAAGACTGCAGTCAAACAACATTCAGTTAGCCCTTTTACTGCCACAGGGAAGGATGGGTCTTCTGTTTCTTTCTGGTACTTCTCCTTAATGTGGTTAGGGCAGGATCTGCTTTTGGAACCATTCTACTTTACACTCAGAGATTACTTTTTCATGATTTTAAAGTTTAGTAAGGTCACTAGTCAGGTTCTCTCTGCTATTGTATTTTCTAGAAAAGCACATTTCTCAGTGGTTCCTGCTGTCAGGGGCCTGATGGCACTAATTATTTTGCCTCCAGGGGCCTGGACCTCCTGATGACTGTCTCTAGATCTGTTTGGCTCTTGTTTGGGCACTGTGGGACTGCACCCATATCAGTGAGGACACTGTCACCCTTGGCTTTAACACCCTTCCCCTGCAGTGCTGCTTGGGCCTCTGCTGCCTGAAAGCTCTTTGGAGTTTGTTGGAGCCTTCAGACTGTTTCAGTGTGTATTTTATTAGGATTGAGCTGTGTTAAATGCAAGTAATTTGGTTTTTATTAGAAAGATAAGGTTTTCCTTTGCATTTCCTGGAAACTTCCAATCTGGCTTGTTTTGGGACCTGCAGTACTGGCTGAATAGCAATGCCTTGCATTGATCCTGTGAAATGTGCTGCAGCTTGCAGTGTGCTGCAGCTTGCAGTGTGCTGCAAATGGCTTTGGAGAATCTTTATCCATCTTATCAGAAGCAGTTCCCAGCTCCTGAAATTCTAGACTTTTACATGTCATACCATTATTGGAGCTATCTCTGAAGATGACCTGAGGATGTTCATTACCTCAGAAATGCGCCCATGCTGTATCTAATAAGCAATTGCTTTAGTTGGTCCCACACACAAACTAGAAGCTCAAGGGGTGCAGCTTCCAAACATTACTAAAGGCCTCTCTAGACCTCATCATTCGTTGGAGTCATTCATCTGTCATACCCAGGCAAACAAGGCACAGACAGATGACCGTAGAGGAAAACGTGGTAGTCTGCAAGCAGAGAGGGTGAGAATTAGAGAAGTATTAGGACAGAGAATTGATGGGTCTGGCATAGGAACAGGATGGTTTTGGTTTCCTTCTCTGACACTGCCAGCCAAGTGTTGAGACCAGAACAATCCAGGAAGCCAAATCTGCCAAAGAGCCAGAGACAGAACTAGAGCATTCCTCGGAAATCTTCCAGCACTGAAAGGTGCTGCACCCTGTGAGAGACCTGCAGGTTTCTCACTTGGTTTTCCAGCTAGGCACCCGTCACACACAGCTAGGCTTGAACAAGCTGCAACCAACTTCATACATATAGGCAGTCCTTGCATAAAATACTAATACTTTGCTACATATGGAAAATGTCACAGATTTACTAATGTATTGTTATTCTACAAGTGCATGTGAAATTTTGTATCTGGAGATTTAATTTTTCATTTTCTTCTTGGAGTAAGAGTGACTGTTCAGTTGGTTAAATTCTATCACATGTTTTGTTTTACAATTTCAGTTGAAAATGACAAACCTCTTTTTTTTCCCACATAGGCTGTATGATGGTAGTAAGGAGGGGAATAAATTACCTTCTTGTAGTAAGATTCATGTGATTGAGTGGGGAAAAGCAGGCCACTACAATTGCTGTTCTTTACTGGCTGTAGCATTAAACAGCAGCAAGTGCTTTCCTTTCTTTATACTTTATTGAGTAGATGAGATTCATTGATCTGCTTTCACTCTTGATTTGCCATTTGCTCATATGACACCCCCTTCCTTTCTATTTGCTTTCTTTGTGAAGAGTTCAATGCTACTTTATGCTCAGAGATTGCTTTTTCATGACTTTTAAAGTTTAGTGAGGTCACTAGTCAGGTTCTGTCTGCTATTTTATTCCCTAGAAAAGCATATTTCTCAGTTTTCTCTTTGTATATACTGTCAGGTTGTACTCTGTATTGAGAATGGCTTTTATTTATTTCAAACATGTCTGGTGATAGGGAAAGCTTTCACGGGTTTACAGGTAAGAATGGCCTTGTACTCGGACCACTGTTGTCTTGTACAATGTGGCAGTGCAGTGCCCAAACAAAGTAAAACCAAATATTGTCAAAAAGAAAGTAATTTTGAAAAGAGGGGTATTAGCTGTTTACTAAACCTAGAGACAAGTCTGGAGAGAACAAGTTATAGGGTTAGGAAATATGTATTTCTGCTGTGAAAAAAATTATCTCAAGTAGAAAATGTCTCAAAAATTGCTTGCTAATAATGGACCTGTGGCTACAAATAAAAGAACTGTAGGCTTCAGAGGTTTGGGAAATAATATATGTGAGATTACCACTGAGAAATTCAAGCAGTCTTTTCTGTTTAAGTGCACACGCTTCGATTCATATTTTCTGATACTCTGTATGGTGCCTGATGTGAAATGGAACATGCATGTATTAAGAGGTATCATTCTCTATGTAGTCTTAGTGCTTTTCAAGTAAATAAATCCTCAAGGTGGAATTCTTGAGCAGTTCATAAGGATGCTAGAGAGTTGGAGTTGTGCTCCATGACTTCTGGAGTGGAGGCAAGGTATATGAAAAGAAGAAATATAAAATAAGTGGTTAGTGATAGTGACCATACTATACCTTCTAGAAGTTCATATTTTATGTTAAACATATTCTTTGGTTCTTCCATGTTCTTGCATAATATTTATAATTTACCTTTAAAGTGTTTAAAAATCTAAACCCAATCAATACTTCTGACGGAAACTGAGAAGTAAGGCAGTAGGTGTGAGAGAGGAGAAAAGTTATAGCATGTTATAAATGTAAATCTTAAGCTGAGTTTTGAAGATTTTTTTTTTCAAACAATGTCCTTTCTGCTGTTTGGAGGAAAAATAGGTGACTGTGTAAATAGAGTAAATCTATTTTCATATTTTTGTGTTAGTTGACATTGCACACCTCAGCAAGTAGTAATGTACAAGTTTCATTTCATGTGTGGGAACAGCAGAATTGCTCCTAGGTACCACATTTGATTTTAATCGTTTTCAATGTAGAAGTAATATTATCAAAAGTTATTTAATATCTTACTACATTGGTTGAGTTACAATACAAATCATATTTATGATGGGTGGTGAGATACTGGAGCAGGTTGCCTAGAGAGGTTGTGGATGTCTCATTCATGGAAGTGTTTAAGGTCAGGCTGGATGGGGCTTCGAGCAGCCTGGTCTAGTGAAAGGTGTCCATTCACATGGCACAGGGGTTGGAAGTAGTTGATCTTTAAGGTCCCTTCCAACCCAGGCCAGTATATGATTCTGTGTTGAGCTGTAGAACTATATTGGTCTTGTTACGTACAATGATCTCCTTGTTTCTCAGGATGGAGCTTTTTTCCTTGCTGATACTAAAAGCATAAATTCCAAGTCCTTATATCATTATACTAGTTATGGTTTTTTAGATATGGAAATGCACAGTCAGATAAACTCCTTTTCTCACATGACCCTCAGGAGGAACATACAGGTTGTCCTCCCTCCTACTAGTTCTGCTCATTCAGCATAATGGTTTTTCTCTCCAGTCTTCCACATCTCATACCAAAGCTCATTCTTTTACCAGTCTCTCAGCTACCTCTACTATATTTAGCTACTGACTTCTGAGCCACTTACTATCACATGCCCTCAAATATGTGAAAGATTGCTCATGGGATGCAGGAAGGAAAATTCACCAGGGTGAATACAAATTTTTTTCTTCACATAAACTTTATTATTACATATAATAAAAAGGTAAAAAATGTTTTTTGATCTCTGGATCAGGCAGGTGTTGATTGGTATGGCTGAAACTGATATCTTTTTAGCTACAGAAAATGTTTGTTTCCTCTTTTGTTGTTCATGTTCGTTTATCTGTGAATAGAAGATAACAGGCAAATAGAACTGAGAAAAGGAAGACGATAGGTTCTGACCTGCAGAATAGCCACGAAACTCAGCAAAGTTTTCTTAATGTTATTTAAAATGCTCTAGCAAAGTGATTGCTTTTTGAAATCAATTTCAAAGGCAACTATTTCACCCCATTTACTTCCAATTTTTCAATCGACAAGAAACCCAATTATTTGCGTGGATAGCAGCTTGTGAACATGTCTTTCACATGACAGCACACAACTATTTACAGCAAAAGTTTAATTATCAGACATCTGGTTTCCATAGCAACAGAAGGCCATTTACTATAACACAAAAATAACTTGTACATTGTTTCAAGGCTAAAGCATATCTAATTAAGACGCAAGCTCCCAAAGCCTGGACTAAACCAGATCAAAGTTGCAGTGATGAAGTACTATCTTTGCATATAATGTCACCCCAAAACCATCTAAAAAGTGGTGTCATTTTGATACTTGTTTTCAGTAAGGACTTTCCTGTATTTAAATCAAAAGACAGGATAAATAAATATGCAACTAGAGAAAATGTCAGAAACTTTTCCTTTTGGTTTACTGATGGACAATTCCCTATGCATGACAATTTGTCAGTTGTTTTCTAATTATTGGTCCTCTGTGGGGGACAAAAACTCAGTAAAAACCTTCACTGAAAGTCACACTGTAGCTTTCACACTGTAACTTTAGGCAATCATTATCCAAGCAAAATTATTATTAAAGTATTTTTATTCAGGGTTATTTTGGAGATTCAGTGGCTGAATTGCTACTTTGCAGTGGCTTTGCATTAGTGATTGCTGTAGGGTGTATAGCCACAGAATACATTAAATGCAAATTCAGCAATTCTAAATTCAGCAATTCTAAGCTTAGAAAAAGAAAAACACAGATTTGAGCTACTCAGGCATTAATGCTTATTTTATAATATTAAATGATTGAAAATGAATAATATAGTCCAAATAAACAAATTTCTCTGGTTTATACTGTGTAGGAGGTCATATTAAATAACCAGAATTGTCAGATCTGATCTTAAAATTTTGTTAAGATATATATTACGCTTCTGTAACACAAACAAAAATTGGTCTTTGTCGGAATAATATCAGTTAGTTGTAGCAACTGTATTTAGGATTTCAGCACTTGGACTTATATTATGTTTGTATCTAACAAATTTCTCTTCCTTTTTGAGTAGTACAAGTTGGTTTTGGTGGTGCTACTGCAGCAAAAATTTAACTCCACTCCCTGATCCACTTTTTCACATTACTCTTATCTCAACCTAGTAAATCGTCAGGTTTTGAATTGTGCTCTCATGTTCAACACATCCACACTGCAATGATCAGAGTAGAAAAGTTAATTGTAGACTGCCTTCCTTTCATGGAGAAAACTTAGTACATGATGTGTGTCAGCAGGGAGGGCAGGGATGTGAAATGAAATGTCTTTGCTTTGCATCAGCTGCTTCAGATAACTTTAGCTGCTGAAAGTTACAAGTAAGGGAAACAGTAATAATGTTCTAAAATGTTTAGCACATTGCAGGCTAAAAGCAACACCTTTAAAGGCATCCAGAAATGAAATGGAAATGAAACTATTGGCAGTAGAGTAGAACATTCTCTTTGCTATGCAGAAGAACAGCCATCTTTTACACCTTGTGAAACAGATGGCAAAGGTCTACAGGTTCCAGAAGCAGTTTTTACAAATTCATGTGAGAAGGAGGAAAACATACTTTATATGGCAGTAATTGCAGATGAAAAATAAACAAGTGTGGTTTCTTTACTAAAGGGAAATACACCTTACCATGAGATACTGAGATGAATCATAATTCAAGAAATTGTGTTGCAAGCAAATGTTTTGCCCCTTGAAGTTTTGAATTGATTAAGAAACAATATTTCACTCAACAGTTTTACAAGAAATCCTCTTCAAAACACATAAAGGAGCAAAATTGTGGAGTATGAACACTGAGTTCTGTATTTATCCATCCATTCTTCAAGGCAACTAATACCACTGATAGTGTCTTCTGGTGTCTCTTTTGCAACAGTGCCTGGCCCTGGCTGGGATGAGTCTCAGGGAATAAGGTTCATTCCATCTGCTGTCTTCACTGGATAAGAATGAGCTGACAGTCCTCACTGTCTTTTCCAACAAAATAGAATTGTAGAGCTGAGTGTCAGTTGCCTAGCTCCCACAGCTGGTGACAAAGATTGGAAGGGACAAGTAGCAAAAATAGACATTATTTAGAAGGCTGAAGTGTCCAGCAAAGTCTTGTTTTTCAGAGATATTCCAGAGCTTTAAAATTCAAAAGTCTCAGTCTTCTGAGAGATAATGAGGCAAACTTAAAATGGTCCAGGACAGACTTGTTCTTATGACAACAGTTTAATGGAAAAGGAAAAGGAAATTAACCCACTCTTCTCATAAAGTGAAGATTGAGTAAGTGTATTAACTTCAAAATTGAACTGGAAAGGGAAGTAAGATGATCATGCATTCATTTATACAGTTCACACACTTTTTTTGAGACCAACATAACATTTATGGTATGCTATTTTGCACCAGTTAATGGTGTGTTATTTTTAATAATTGTAACAATTGGTCAAATCTGTAATTAATGTTTTCTCATGTCCATAAATAGTTCAATAAAATGGCTTTATTAGGGTTATACTCCTGCCCAGTTGGATTTTTCCTTACACCTAAAGTTTCCCCACCATTTCCCCTCTAAGAGATAGAATCTGCCCTGTAACTGTTTTTGCATAATCAGTTGCATTATCAGTTCTCTTAGTAATCTTGTATAATCAGTTCTCCAGGTCCCATTTTGTAGCACAAATATTTTTTCTATCACTCATTTTTACTAGATATCAAAGCTTCTTTTAAATTTACTGATCCTAGCTTAAATCTCTCTTTTTCTTGTTTTTGTTGCTGTTTCTAATGAGCTTGATGCCACTAAGATTAAAAGAGGCTTGAAAAAAACCAGCTGTAAACCAGCTTTGATCTCTTAAGGTGAAAGCATATTTTTGTGCAAGACTTTTTCCTCTGAGGCATGATAAGAGTTGAATTGATCTGGAGGGAAAAGAAAAAAGAACAACAGGTGGGTGAGAAAATGAAGAGGAAGAAAATGTGGGAACTTTTAAAGAAAATTAGATCTGCTTCCTTTTAGCTTGCATTACCAGCTTTTTCTTACATATTATTTAAAACACATAAAGAATTCAGGACCTCATTGTTCTTCATTGAAGAAAAGAAGCTGATTTCTCAAGCACTGGAATAACAATTTGGCATGCCAAAGCTTTTTCTTCTCTTTGATATATAAAAATGTTCCTTTAATTGGGTTATTCTTGTTATTATATAATAATTAAAAATTAAAATAATGGAAAGAAATCTACACTGGATACAATCCAACGCATTGGATACATGCCCATACAATTTCCTGATTTGTCAGAGACTAGTTAAAAGCTTTAAGTTGTTTAGGTAGTCTAATGCCACATGGCAATCTAAATCTAAGAATGGAACGAAATTCTAGAGATTGTGCACACATGTACTAAGATTTCTACCCTAGGGAGCCTACTACCAAAATTTAGCCAAGGACCAGAAGGTAATGTCCAACAAAAACCCCTGAGTGATAAACTGGCAGGGTTGATGAACTATAAGGTTTAGTATAAGGAGTAGCACGAGTCACAATATGCCAGTTTCAAAGTCATTGTCAGTTGCTGTGTTTGCACTTTTGGGAAAAACAAGATTTGAGGAAGAATTTTTAAAAAGTCACTGCTTGTCTTTCCGAAGGACTCTGGGGGAGAGAAGGTGTTGGTTCTGTGCTTGCTTGTTTGCTTTTCTTTCTCAGGGAATTCTATATGGAACATGACAATTTTTACATGCTTGAAAGGAAAGACTTGGGATTATGTTCATCACTTATCACAGCTTTGCTTTCAGTGTTGTTGATAATTATTTATAAAGGCATAAATGGAATTAGACATCTGACTTTCCTTTGCGACGTTGAAAATCTCACCTTCCATACATAATTTAGTGCAATTAATTTTCTCAGTTTGGTCTAGAGATATTGAAATAAAATTGTTCTAGGAGGAAAGGGCTGTTTGCTTTCTGACACTCTTCATTTTTTGTCAGAGATTAAAATAATATTTTTCATTTCTAAAAGAGAATAGATAAAGATTTTTATTTCAGTTCTGTGGTAAATATTACTGTGTCAGTATAACAGCACTGCATTCTTCTCCTCAAGGTGAATCTAAATGTTCTTTGCAAAGCTCGGACCTGGAAAGTTAACACAACTTCAATGCATCTCACAGTGAAGTGGGGAATCCACTCCCGGACTGTACTTAGAGCTGGTAACAAATGGATTTCTCTCATTGCCACTTGCTAGGGTAGAATTCTCCTGCTCTTTTTACATGACGTCATCCTTGTCAAGTCTCAACAGCTTCTTAATTTAGATTGGGAAATTGTCCAAACTTGACCATCTTTGATGATTCATAATATTGCTCATATTGTAATAAAATAAGATCTGATATATTTCCAGAAAGAAAAAAATCAATCACAGACAAGCAAATCAATGTACAAATACGTTTCTGGTCTTTGTAGTTATAAAACCTAAAAAAAAGTCTAAAAAACAAGAAATGTTTGCCTCTCAAAGCTGTTCTTTCTTAAAATTACAGGTCTCAGGAGCCTAACTCATGACACTTAAATGCCTAGAGCTGATATTAATGAATTGGTTATTGACTTCAGGGCCCTCTCAATGCCCTCTGGATGTGGCAAGAAAAGAAGAGGCAGATGACTGACAAAAAGTATCATCTCCTGTTATTGCACGAACAGCGAGAAAGTCTCATTTGTCAGGGGGATCTATAATTAGAAAAGTTGGACCCTGGTGTATACTGCTCACAGAAAGGTGAGCAAAGACCTGCTTTTCCTTTCCTAAGGTGTCTTAACAGAGGTCTCAGGAAATTTCTTTGTGTGAAGATGCTGCTGTGTCAATGCAGTGTTCAGCTGGACTCATGCCACCTCAGTTTCCCTAATTAAAAGAAGCTTGTGTTATAAGCAGAGAATTAACAAAAGTGAAAACCAAGTTAAAGAAACAATCAAACACCTTTAGAGATGAGAATACAGATCCAGGTTATGCCAGAAAGGTCAGAAGCTGAGGGATCTTCACATGTAAAATTCCGCAATTGTGATGCTTTGCTGAGAATGCCTTATCTGAGAATTGCTCATTTATCAGAAGGGTAAGCAGATAAGTTTTAGCTTCATAGCTGAATAAATATTTCTTTATATCTCTTAATTCAAATAAAAGCATATTTTAAAGATGAATCCAGCAAATACATTGAAGAACTTTTATGCAACTGCCAAACAGTAATTTAATTTTATAACAACCAGCAGAGAGCAGTACTACTTTGCAGTCCAAATGTGATCACATTACAATCTTGAAAGCTTTTTCAGCACAAACTTAGCAACATTCTATCTAGACCCTTTTAAATATCTGTCTTTATACAAGTTATGATCTTATGTCTTATGAACTTTTAGTAGTTTCCGTCTGAAATTAAACAGCAGTAACTGGAAGCATTCTGGCAAATGGAAGAGGAAATAGGGAAAAGAAATTTCATTTCTGTTCCTAGAACACTGTTTGCATAACCAATATTTTCAAATTTTCTTTTTATTCATTTAAATGTTATATTAAACTGCTGTAGGAAAATTGAAAAAAAAATTATTAATTATGAATTTGAATTAAGCAGTAAAAAAGTACAACAGATCTCGTGCATGCTCTTCAGCACTGTTAGTGAGGCCTATCGATTTCTTAGTACCCCCTCTGGATGCAGGGAATTTGGCTTAAGCTACATCATGAAATGAGGAGAATCATGACAGGTGGGAGACCAAAAAAACTTGTTTACAGAAAGAGAGCATACTCGTGTAAAACTTTTTTACATCATTCTTACGTCTTCTTGTAGTGAAGGCAGATATGTTTGATCAGACGTCCATGCTACAACATAGCTCCTTTCAGATATATTTGTCCAGAAAGCTATGGATTATCTGGACAAATTTGTTCAAGATGAAGACCAGCGTGTTTGTTCTTTGCAGGATACTGCATACAGAATGTAAACTTGAAGTAGTATCATAATTCTAGCCAGTATAAGTGGGCATGAATAAGAGAATGCTACATTAATATAACTGAGCAGATTAAAAGCACAATATGTACTTAAAACCAACTGCAAGTAGTGTTAGTAATCATGTCTACTTCTTGGGAGGTAAAATTCTCAGCTGAATGTTGGATACTTTTTTTTTCTTCCTTTTTGCTTTTGTTTTTTTTTTTTTTTTTAGCTTCACTCCTGAAAACTTGAAGTGGATTAGATTGTTTGAAGAGGAGATTAAAAGTCTTTTTATTTTTCTAAGAAGAATTTTAAAGTATTTGTATGATCATTGACTTCCCATCATATATTTTTATTCATAGGACTCTTTTGATTCTTAGGAGACTCTTCATCCCAGAACAATACCTATGAACACCATGAGTATTTTATAGATTCCCAATGACAATGTAATTAAATTTAAAAAAAAAAAAAAGGAAAAAAAAGGAGGTAATGTCAAACTTGCATTACAGCTCTTAATCTGACTGTGAATAAGCAATAGAAAATTCTTTAGTCATAAAGGGAAGTATCCTAGGTAGGCTGTAATCATCTTTACCACTTGTTACATTCAAATCTGTGTGACTTCAGCATTCCAGTCAGTGCTATGAACACACCAGAAATCCAGGGATTTCTCGCTGTGTAGCTTGTCCATAAAATAATATCGTGTATATGGTAATTTCTGGCATCCAGGGCAGCAAAGGGAATATGCAGATAGCCACATAAACGTAGGCCTAAAGGATTATCAAGTTACAAATTAACTAGGTGGCATCCTCATTGTAGGAAGGTTAAGACCTCATTAAAATTGTGGCTGGATCACAACTCATGCCTCTTACTGCCTTAGTTAATACAGACTAGAAGATCTCTGAGTTGAGGTTAGATGTCTTTTTATGCATCTGGCTATAAGTTAACCCTTCAGCAAAGGCATGCTTTAACAACTGAATCTTGCAGGCAGTAAATGTAAGCTTATAGCATATTTGCCATTGCTAGTGAACGCAGAACTAGGTTCTTAGAGGACTACCTACACATAGAAAGGACCTTTGTATGAATGACTATCAGGCTTGTAATATTTTGCTTTTGTGTGACTGACTGTAAAAACTTAATATCCTATTAAGCACAAACCTTCCTTTGAGTGGGGAGGTGCTTCAGGAAGGTGCATATTTCTATGGAATAGCAGTAGTTTTTTGTCCTCTTGATTTACTAAACACAATCTGAGGGTTGGAATAGCGAAAAAAGAATTATACTTGTAAACAAACTTCTGGCTAGTATATTATATAAAACATGTTAATACACTGTAAACAGAAAATGGGCAAACAAGGTATTTCTCTGTAGATGATTCATTAAACCTGTCAGTGGTACTGACTTGGTTTACAGTTAAAAAACCACAACTGTCAAGTACTTCAAAGAGAAACACACAAAATTTGGGTTAGACACCTATTGCCTGACAGTATGTAACGTGCAACTAGAGAGATCAAAGCTCTGAATGGAGCAACTGTTAAATCATTTGCCATGGGAACTGTGTTATGAATGGACTGGTTGATGCAAAGTTGTGTAACTCTCCATTTTATCTTAAATTATCTCTGATACACTGACGCTAATGTTTTATTTTTGTAAATATAGATACATATAATGCAGTTTTGAATTGCACTATGAAATGAAATACAAATAGTGATAGCAGCAGGAACGCAGTGGTCCAGAGAAAGGGTAAGCCAAGGTCAGTTTTAGTCACTGCCCTGCAGCTGCAAACCTTTTCAGAAAGGGTATGGATCAAGCAAGAAGATGAGTCATACAGCTGAAAGAAAAAAAAAAAGGGGGGGTATAGCTTGCTGCTACAAGCTTATCAGTGAAATTTAAGCTGCATTCTGAGCCTGACCTGAGTATTAGACTGGATTCCAGTTTTTTTCTCAACCAAGTGGACATGCAGGCCTTACAGATGTCTTTTTCAAGTATTCAAAATGTCCTGCAGACGTAAAACAAGTGAGGTTTGTCTTCCTGACACATCTGCTGTAATCATGAGTCTGCACTTTTGATGATCCTTCTTTTGTTGTAGAACAAATTTCACAGCAAGACTATTAACTTGATTATGTCCCAGAACCTGCAATGTGACAGTTTCTATGTGAGCTGCTCAGAGAAACCTGCTCCACATTTTTGTAATGTCTGTGATGCTGCTATACTGCAGAAGTGCAGCTGCACAACAGGAGTTGTTTGGTTTCCCAGTTATTTGGTCTTGTGGTCATTTACTTACTATTCAAAATTTATTTTAACCCTCCCAACACTTTCTGATGACAATTTCTGTGACCTTAGTGAAAGAACTGTACTTTTAAAATTTCCCTGATGTTAGGCAGGAAAGGTTAGGCAAGAAAAGTCTCTGGTAGGTCACAAAAGGCTTTAACTGAGTATGCCTTATATTGTTGAATTTGGTTTTGTGTTTAACAGTTTTGTATCTCTGGCGAAATCTTTTTATTTGGATGTAAAGGACTTTGTGAAAATTCTACTATACACATAACATGACATATGTAAATAAACAAACAGCTTCTAGTGAGAAGAGGAAGCAGTGAGGATTTTTACTGGCTACTCTAGCCCAATTGTAACTCAGTCGAATCCTCAGTGAAAGGAAACTCTCATAATGATCAAATTCTCTAGAAGCTATTGCAGAAGGTCAATGAAATCAGAAGTTGGCTGAAAAAAAGTAGCCAAAAATTAAACTGGAAGATTGTTTCCTCAGATTCATTGACAGACAATCTGAAGACTCCATAACCCTCTAATTCGTTTATTCTCTGGTACCATGTGTTGATAAATAAACAGCAAGACAGGAAATCTTTTGACATTCATGGAGGTGAAGAAGGGAAGTTTTTCAGTGGTTTTCTAATTTTCAATTTTTAAAGCAAATTTTAAGACTTGACTTCTCCAGAATTATTCTATGAGATTGGAATTGATTTTCTGAAGAACTTTGACCCTGCAAGTATTAGACTTCATAGCATATCTCTTATGTGTCCATGATAATTTAAGTCCACCCATTCCAGTGTGATGGAAGAACATGTAGCTTGGCTCAATACTTTCTGCTTGTTATTCTGACTAAAATTGCCAGAATTCTTGCAACTTTGGAAATTTTTTTTCTCTTTAGCCCTTCATTTTTTTTTTTTTTTCCGAATTTCTGTAGTCTTCTGAGAATTATCTTGTAGGTCTGGAAACTTTCATGCTTAAATCAAAAAGGTTTTGAAAACAGAAGATTTGATTAGATCAAATGTTTTCTTCAGAATAAAGCAAGTTTTCTGAAAAGCATTAGGATGTGGCCTAGGGTCATGGAAGTGGCCCTTATGGAGTGCAGAAAGCAAGAAGGGTTAAGTGTTTTGAGACAGTCAAGTTAAAACGATCTGCATCATTTCTGCATGGCACTCAGCTGCATTTTTTATTTTTTCTACTGTGGTATGAGTGTTCAGCTAAAGAACACTGCATTAAAAATATATGTGACAACTCTCTGGGCTCAACGTCTCTCAAATTTAACTGTCTAAACGGTATATATCTAGACTGAGCTAATTAATTTCCTTAGTTACTTATTTAGTCAAATGATATATGAACCCTATTCCAGAGGGCAGTTCCTCTGATTTGTTTGAGGAACTGAGTTTGTTTGACTAGATGAATGATTTAGACTTGATGCCAACTGTTTGTATATCTAAAGGTCAACAAAGTGTATTCTACTCTTATTTATACAATGACAACAGGAGAGGGAGGATGGGGGCCTGAGGCTTTAGCTCCACAAAGTGTGTGGAGGGTGAGGTGCATAGATTAGTATGGAGGCATCCTAACCCATGCTGCAGGAGTCCGTCTTGCTATACAATAATTTATATTTTCAGGTTTTGAAAATCAAAACTATCAAACTACTGATTGTGATGATCCTAAAGAGTGACGATTCTTTTATTGTTTTTTCTTTTTATTATAAACAAAAACATCTTTTGCAGATGCATAGTAAAAGGCACTTTTTTGCACATGTAATGCTTCATAAATAAACAAAGAGTATCACAAAGCTGAGTTCTTCACACCTGATTGGCTTAACTGCTTTTGCAGCTTTCTTACATAGAAAGTTTTGGGTTTGGTTTTTAGACCTTATAAAAAAGGATGCCTGTGGCCAGGTAAACTGATCGCCTTGTACATATATAGGTGTGGTACAAGGCACAGGGATACTTGTAATCAGACTTTTCTAGCTACCCAGAAGAGTATTCACATGCATGAAAGTTTTCTATTGAATCCTTTTTCATGCTGTTATGAATGTCACTTATACAATTTCAGGTGGAAACTCCATGTACATATTTGTTCAGAATTCTGCAGGTACAAAATATAGGTTCTTCAGTCCCTTCCTCCCATGCTGAATTCAGACTCTTACTCCATATGAAAACTCCTGTAAAAAGCTATTGGGGAAAAAACAACGCAAACAATACAGCAGTTAAAGAGAAAAACATGACCCATAGTCCAAACAGTATGGAAGAAGAATTCCTACAATAGCTGAAATTTCTCCGAGAGACAAATAGTTGTTGCTTTCTCAATGTACTTTTGATTATGGCCATGTGAACATAAAATTCTGCTTTGAATTGTGAAGCTGTAACTGAACACAAAGAAACACATAGCTCCCACTTATCTTATTTTCAACAGCATTTGAGCACACAACTTGAACACTACATTTTTACAAGTAATATTTGCTTACAAATTAGTTTTCCTTAAGTCTTGGGCTGACTTCTTAAGGCAGCATAGATCAACCTGACTAACAAAACTTTTGCTGCATTTGATAAATATGAGTAATGTAACACAATAACTTCAGATTTTTTAAAAAAAACATTTGATACTGTAAATCACACTATGCTATCAAAAAATAGTCACTGCAGGGTAGTCATGGGTATTATTTAAACTGGTTGATGTCTTAACTGGTGAGATTGATTGCTCCAATGTCAGGTTTAGGTGTAGTGGGAAATTGCACACCATTGCCGGGAATGGAACAAACTCTTTGAGGGCAATTTAAGAGAGCAGTGAACTACCATGATACTACACTCAGAAGGAAAAGATGCTTCTTTGTGTATCCTCTCTCTCACCTGTTTGCTCTAATGTTAAGAAAATCCCACTGAGAGTCTTCAGCATTAACTTTATCACCTGAAACACTTTCTCTTTAGAAAAGACAAAGCCTGTTGTGAACCTTTGATCTTATTGTTCTGGGTACAGTAAGCATGAATTCTGATGCACTAAAATAACAATATTAATCCAACTTTACTTTGTGACCAATGCTGAAGAGCTCTTAGGAAAAGTTTTAGCATTGTACCAGGGTAAAATGAACTGTGTAGTCTTTATCACAGCACTAGATGGCTAAAGTACTTAAAGTTTATTGCAAAACACAACTACTAGAAAGCTTTTATATTGCCTCATTAAATAACAGAGAGAAGAGAGAGAAATAGATGTCAGGATGGTGAAAACATTGGGATGAAAAGTCATTCAGACTTCTGTGTAATGTGGGCATCCATAAAGCAGAGCACTCTAATAGCTAGTAGTAGACTGGGATTCTTACTGTGCCTTTCTCCTCACCATACATCTAGTTCTTATTAACTAGTTCTGCATTTTCTCTCAGCCTTCTGTGTCCTAAACCAGCTTCCTTTGAGCTTGCTCCTCTTTTCTCTCATATACCTACAACAAACAAAGTCCCTTCTAGAGTTTTTTTCACCTAGGTATCCCCGTGGTTTGGGCTGGTGCAGTCAGCTTCATTTTCACCATAGGTTTGCATGATAATTAAGATCACCCTTTAGACCTACAGGTTTCTCCAGTAAAATAAAGTGCATTAAGGATTTTTTTTATGCAAACTTCTTTCATCATAAGATTCTGAAGGGTCCAGTGAGCAGTGATTTATTCAACAAAGAATTACAATGTATTCACAGCTATACCTCGAGTAAGAAATTTGGGAGTTTCTATTTTTAAAACACTGTTCACCAGAGAATAATTCTTTAAGGTTTTGAGTACTGAATTGGTAAGAGTTTTGTTTATTGTTTTTATTTTAGCAGTCAACATACAAAAAATGTGCCTTGTCCATATGAGATAAAATAAGATAGTAATTTAAAATACATTGAATAATTAAATTTGGCATGCTAGGAATTTAACTATTGAATCAAACAAAATCTCCTGTCTAGATATGTATGAAAAGTTCTAAATTAAATTTCTACTGGAATCTCTGTTTTGGTAAAAGATGGTTTAAATAAAGTTGTGTCTCAAAAGGGGTGGAAATGCTTTTCAAAAATTAAGTATTTCTATATAATGATATTTGAAAGTTTCCATAATTAAAAATGGGATCACAAAATTAACCAGGTTGGACAAGACCTCTGAGGTCAGTGAGTTCAACCCATGACCCAATACCACCCTGTCAACTAGACCATGGCACTAAGTGCCACGTCCAATCTCTTCTTAAATACCTTCAGGGATGGAGAATCCACTACTTCCCTGGGCAGCCCATTCCAATGTCTGATCACTCTCTCTGTAAGGAATTTCTTTCTAATGTCTAACCTAAACCTCCCCTGGCACAGCTTAAGACCATGCCCTCTTGTCCTACTGCTGGTTGCCTGGCAGAAGAGACCAACCCCCACCTGGCTCCAACCTCCTTTCAGGAAGTTGTAGAGAGTGATGAGCCTGAGCCCTGAGTGATGAGCCCTGAGCCTGCTCTTCTCCAGGCTGAACAACCCCAGCTCCCTCAGCCTCTCCTCCTAGGACTTGTGCTCGAGTCCCTTCACCAGCCTTATTGCCCTTCTTTGGACACTCTCCAGCACCTCAATACCCTTCCTGAACTGAGGTGCCCAGAGCTGGGTACAAATCCACTAGTCTATTTCCCTTTCACTTCCCCTAATACTCCTTAGCCTCTCTACTTCTTCCTTAAGCTCTGCCACTAAACAGAGCAAATCATTCACCTGCTCGCACCGTATGCGGGTGTTTTTCACGCTGTCCTCTGGTACTAATGCCAGGCTTAGACACTCCCTACAGCCAGTGACCTGGACAACTGCGCTCTTCAGGGGGATGTCTGTCTGGGTTAGAACACTTCTGCTGGCAGCAGCAGCAACGGCTTTTGATCATTTGGAAACCGTTGCTGGATCTAGTTGAGTTGGAGAGAGAAAACAAACAAACAAACGAAAAGCAACCACCTAACAAAACCATGCACACCTCCCACGCAACCCACCAGCAAGAGCCAGGAGAGTGGCTGTGCCCTTCCTGCTTGCCCTGCCCATGCGAACTGCTATGTGAACTGCCAGGCAAACTTCCATGCCACGCCCTCACTGATATGCCACACCTCTATCTACCTGCTCCTGTTAGCAGTCGTCCGGGAACTTTTAGATTTTAAGTTTTAGATTTTAACTTTTGATCTAATTCAAGTCAGGGGAGTTTTAAATATTTTTTTTCTTTACCGTATAACTCTCTTATCTAAATCTACTAATATCTTTATATTAACAATTAAGGTTCTTTTATCCGTTAAACTGTCATCCTTGTGTCATCCAGTAGGTATAGCACATTAGGTATTGTACGTAAGTACCATAAATGAATTTTTTAATTGATTTTGTATGTTCATTTCATTAATAAATCCCATATTAAAAAAAAAAAGCCAAGTTCACCTTTGGTGCACAGATAAAATAGATTTCATTGTCCATAGCTGTCCACTTATTGAGTCCTTTGACCACAATATGAACTCAGAACAGTTTTTAATATTGAGAACTGACATTTTGTATTCTGCATAAACTCAGTCTGCTTGGAACCAAGTAATTTTTAGTATAAATACCTGTATCTAATTGTGTGGTCATGTATTGCAATTCAAACTTTGTAAAATTATTTTCTCTCTTCCTTACATATTTTTCTTACTTGTATTGTTCTATAATTCATTTCCCAGTTTATCTAGAGGTCTGGTTATTCTATGATTCAGTGACAACTGAAATTACTCTCTACCACGTCACTAGCACGGATTGCTGGTGCTCATTTTGTACTCACGAAAATACTCCTGATATACCCTTCTCCCCCCCCCTATTCTTGGGTATATCTCACTTGTTGATAGTTAGCTTAGTAATGACAGACTAGAATAACAGGTGATTTAACTACCTGTGGGTCTGGCTGTATACATATGCATGCTGTTCAAGAAGATCTCAGTTTGGGGAGATTAGGTCTGTTCTTTTGAGAGTCACTGAAAAATGACAGCTAAAAGAAAAGGAGAGATAACATTTACTTATTAGGATGTATCAGAATTGGTGTACATCCACTGGGAAAGCTCTGTGCTCCTAAAGAGAAGTGTTGTGGAGAGAGGGGGCCAAGATGAAAATGAAAGATATGATGTCTGAGACCATCCTGCCAGTTACCAAGGGTGCTTGGCAGCTGGGTAGCAAAAGAAGCAGATGGAAGTCGGACATGTGAGGGTGCATGAGAGAATTCAGGAGACTTGGGTTGGTACTGATGACTTGGGGAAGTATTTGAGTGATGCTCTGGATGGCTGTTTGGACTGCCCAATAGAAGACTGAAGTCAGAATTTTCTTGATGGCATTCTCTAAAATGCTTCTAGTTCTAGGGCATGAGGCATGACAGGCAGGCAATGATCCAGATCATGGATAAGACCACAGTGTAACAGTGACATGTATTTCAGTACATTAGGAAGTAGGAAACCTTTTGAGACAGAAGGAACCCATAAAGTAAGGACAGACTTAATCAACGTGGAGACAGACTGCTGCCTCTGAAAATTAAGAAGGTCGTACAGGATTATTTAAACTAGGAACTGGAAAAATGTTGACAAGCATGAAGAAATACTTCGTTCAGACTGATTCAACTTGGCAGTGTAACCTGACTGATATGCAGCATACCTCTGAAGAGGCCAGAAGGAAAATAAACAGAAACAGAGAAGGGAAGTCAGTTTGCCTGAAATGCCAGGTGACTAACCTGGCAAAGCTAAACCAAGGGCAAAGCTAACAAAAACTGGCTTCTACACCAATGCTAGAAGCCTTTAAAATAAGATAAGGAAAACAGAATTTTTGGTTATAAACAGCAACCCTGATACAATGGACATCTCAGAAACCCGGTGAGAGGATAATTAAGAAGATACAGCGTTGCCAGGCTACCAGCTTTGAAGGATGACAGAATGAGATGTACACATCAGGGCAATGTATGTGAGGAAAAAACAAATTCCTGCGAAAAGAGAAACACTATGGAATTCTGTGTGTAAATCCATAATAACAATGACAATTATAATAATAATAATACAAACAAATAATAGTAGGATCATACTCTGGGCTTTTGATCTGGAAAATAATAGCACTTAGGTAACATTACAAATTTAAGACAGGTTGCAACTGGATGAGATTTTCACTTTACATATACAGACTATATCATTGCTGCCTCAGAACAAGAGAGAGAGATAAGACTGTTGTATGCAGTAAATGGCTGCTTCCTAGAGCAACTAATCTTAGCACCCTCATGAAAAGCTGCCATTTGGGCTTTGGTCTTGAGTAATGCACAGGAGGTAATTCAAATGGCATTAGTTGAAGAGCCCTCTGTAACAGTAGTCAGGATGAAATTAAGCTTAATACTGCAGTGGGAAAGAACAAGCTAAATAAATCCTGCATACAGAGATCCAATTAGATAACTATGAGGCTATTAGCAAAAATACCCCTAAAATGAATACTCAGAAAAGCCTGCAAACAGCCTTGTGGCTGTTTGAAAATATTGTATTGGAAGCATAGGTAAACTGCTCAGAAAAAGGAAACATAATGACCCAGTAAAAGACCTGTATAACTAAATATAAAATCTAAAGAGGCTACTGTACAGAAAGGATTGACTTTAGAAAACAGAAGGGTTGTCCAAAGGAGAAGAGCAGTAAAATCAGAGCATATCATATGTACACAGGAACTTACAGAAAACATAAATGAATTTGCAAAGGATACTCAGATTTATAGTAAAAAGGTCTTTAAATACCACAAAAGCTGAAAGTCAGTTATGAAACAGCTGGAAAATCTAATGACAAAATGTGTTAAAGTGGCATTTGAGGATAAGGTCACAGCAGAGATTATGAGATTTATTTTCTGTATAACTCTTTTTTAACAGTTAAAGATGTTGGGAATTTTCCAACATCCATTGCATTGTTTTGTAGCAGACTGGTCAGGGGAGCTATATAAATTTGAGCTAAGAATACATGAAGTATTTGACCACACAGAATAAGTTAGATGTCGATAAGTCACCAGGATTAGCAGCCATTCACCCAAGAACTGTGAAGGAACTCAAATGTGAAATTGCAGAGCTTCTGGCCAAAATGTTTAACCTATCATCACAAGCCATCACTTGTCGGGGTTGACAGAGAACCTGTCAGCAGCCTGGCAATTAGTGACGAGGAATTTAAACAACTTCTAGGAAATATTTACTGTAATGCCAGACAGAACAAACGTAATGCAGCCCAGAC
The DNA here is from genome assembly GCF_001604755.1 of Lepidothrix coronata. NCBI lineage: Eukaryota > Metazoa > Chordata > Aves > Passeriformes > Pipridae > Lepidothrix > Lepidothrix coronata. The sequence continues at coordinate 2,614,301 of NW_016690186.1, read as the reverse complement.
CAAAGGTCACCAATCAAAATGTGTATAGTGTCACCAATAGCATGTCACAACATGGACAGTGTCTTCAGTGTCACCAATAAGAGTGTGTGCAGTGTCTACAGTTTTTTATGCTTGAGACTTTTGACCAATTGTGTTGTGGCACGATAGTGTACAAAGAGTATAAAAGAAACACTTGAGAGCAATAAACAGCTTCCTGTTCACCTTAAACCTGGACTACATCTGATATCTGTGTCGCATTGGCCGTTCCGACATTATCAGCGACAATCACTGAGTCAGGGGTCTGAAATATCACCACTGTAAGCCCCATCCACAAGAAAGGCTCCAGGGAGGTTCACTGTGTCTTTCATCTATGGTAAAATGGAAGAGCCAATATTAAAGTATGAGAATGTTGAGCACATGGATAAACACAGTTTGTAAAGAAAGAATCAGCATGGCTTCTGGGAAGGGAAATCGTGCCTCACTAGCTTGTTCTGAGTACATGGTGCATGGATACAGCTGTCAGGAAGGGAGCCAGTGCTGCCCTGACCTGAAAAAATCCAGTTACAGGTCATAGGGAAAAGGCAGAGGCTGTTGGAGCAGTAGCAGAAAATGGGCAGGACCGGCAAGATCACAATGAGTTTTTATCTTGCCTGAGGCCAAGGAATCGCAGCAGACATGCCCACTTTCACACCTACTCTGACACTCTTGCCTCCCTTTTGTCCCCGTTAGGAGCTGGGGAGGGGTTTGTTGCAGAAGTGTAGATGCCCAAGTAGAGCAACATGTTTGTGCCCTGCTAGACATTGACCATGGGGGAAGGAGCTCACTTGTCCTGAGACAGACACCAGACCATATTTCTTGACTGCTTGTCCATTGAAAGAGGCCATCAAGTTGGTGACTTCACAGGCTTTTGCATCCATGAATTCATCCAGGTTTTCATCCAGCTTTGTAAGAACCAGCTTTCTCCCACTAGAGAAGAAAAAGGTGACAGGTCAATAGGCAGCCTTGAAACACAGTAGGACTACTGTGGTCCTCCTACACAATAAGGGGAGCATCCTACACATTGAGAATTCATGCCAGATGTCGTCATGATCCAGGTCAAAATTGTCCCAGAACACATAGAGGCCAAACTTGTCCCAGAACACATAGAGGCCAAACTTGTCCCAGAACACTCTGTAGACAGCCTCTCTGTGCATGGAGAAAAAGAACAAAGAACTTCTGAGAACATGACCAGAGTGCATGTCATCTCCAACTGGTCCTGGTTGTTCTCGCTGTTCTTTGGGAGGCTGTTCTAGAGAGTGTGATAACCAATGCAAACAACAGCATCTGTAGAAGAGAAGATCACACTAAAGGCCAGTGCTCTTTTGTTCGTCTGCTCCAAATCCATAAAAGTGGGTGTCTACTCCATCAATATGTTCCTTGGCATGCCTCCTGTAATGGATTTGTTACTGTCCCTGAGAAGGAAACAGAAATAGGATAGGTTATTTGATGTGTATTTTACCAATAAGGTATTCCATACCATGTTACGTCAGCTCAGATATAAAATAGACAGGAAGGAAGCAAGTGGCCCCTTCTCTTCCGGGTAGCTGAGTGGAGCAGTCGGGCAGTTCCTTTGGGGAAGAAGAACATCGGTTGTGGGGAAGTATCTTTATTTTTAGTTCTTCTCTGCCTGTACAGTCTTTATAACATCTTCCCTCTTTGTGTAAATATAAACATCCTTTCTTAGCAGCTTCAATTCCGTAGGGGTTTTTTCCCTTCTTTTGCCCCCTTCCCCCTTCCCCTTCCCTCCAGAGGGACTGGGCGCAGGCCCAGTAGATACTGGGTGTTCAGCCAAAGTAAACAATAACACCTCCTCTTCTCTGAAGTTTAAAAGTGCTAGCCAAGATCTTTGTCTCAGAAGAAATGTATGACTGAGCATATGGCAGTACCCTACATGCAGAGGTCTTTCTGGGTCCAGAATTTGTTCCACTTCTGATGTTCACTGAAAAGATGTGGGTTGTTGCAGTGAGTAGCCAGGCACCTCTCCAGTTTTCCAACTCCTTGTTCAACAGTTCTGTCACTGTGTCCTTCTGCTGTGTGTAATCTTCTGGTTATCCATCTATAGCCATAGCAAAAGAGCTTGGCACGTACCTCCCCTATATTTCTGTATCTCTAAATTCAAGTGGCTTGGAGACATCCACACATTCCCAGAGTTTCTCCACTTACCACAGTTCCTGAAACATATGGTTTTTTTCTTTTGATTTTGTGATAACAGTACTCTATAGTGTGTAACATTTTCTAAGGTAGGCAGTTGCCAAACAGTCTACATACTGTTTGTCTGTTTTGAAGAATGTGATGAGGTGAGACAAAGATTCCCCAGTAATCCAGTGTTTTTGTTAACTATGCCATTGAATGAAAAGAGCCTTGATATTATCCAGTTACCTTGAAATCACTATTAATTTAAGTCAGGTAAAGTAAAATGCAAATGAGAGTATTTATTTATGTCACAATTGGCAATATCCTGAAAAGTAATTATGAAATACCAGAATAAATACCTTAAAGAAAACAAATGCTTGAATCTATTATAGTGTGATTAAATTCAAAATTTCTCTCCCTCTCTCTCCTCCTCTTCCTCCCACTTTTTTTCCCACTTTTTTTTCTCCCTTCAAGTGACTTGTCCTCATTTTATTAAGACCTCCCTATTAGTTCTCACCTTTCTTGATCAAAAGTAAAACTCTTCCCACTTTGTCTATCAAGGTGTTGTTCCATAAAATGCATGAGCAGCATGAAACTCTGCTGAGACAAAAAATTCAGTAAGTCCTGTTTAAATGGGATCATTATTAAATTGACAGTTAATAAGAAAAAATACAAGAGCAAGTGAAAGTAAATATAGAAGTTTTATGTATGTAATAGACTGGGAATCCACATAGCCCATGGAATGGAGCTAGAGATGTGTCTGAAAGATATGTGGCAACAGAAATATGATGGTACCAAGGAAGGAGATAGAGACATGTATAGGTGTCTAAATCAGAGGTTAGAGATATGGGCAAATTTCAGCACTTCTTAATTGCAACAGGAGATAATGAGTAAAAAAGCTGGAAAACATCCAAGAAGAAATATTTCTTTAGATAACATCACAGATTGGCTGAGTGGACATCTTTCTTTCTTTACTGATGAAATGGAAATGTTTTAAAACTGCTACCAAAATGGCTAGCCAGTCTTATGGGAGGGAAAAAAAAAGAGTTTATAAATGCAGATGAAGAAAGAAAGAAAGAACAGGAAACACATTCAAAAGCTGTCATTTACTTTGTTGCCTGGAGACACTGTGAATCATCAGAAAACTTGGAGACAGGCTTACGGGGGTAGTACACTGTAAAGCACTTGTCCTTTATTCATGTTCATAAGTTATATAAGTGGGCGCCTTTAAATTCTTTTTCTAGTACAGTTATTTAAAGATTGAGCTGCAGCTGGAAATAAGATGTAACTCTCTTAATGAAGTTCCCTTTCAGCATGGATTTAGAGTTTGAATAGCTACAGAATTTACACAGCTTTGCAGGGTTCTACTGTTAATTTCTATGTTATTCATGGTTATGAGCGTTATGCACTTGCTTTGTAGTGAATGTGAACTATTCTCAAACAACTTATAGTTATTCCTCTAAAAAATTTGATAGATACTTTCCATTAATGAGTGCATTAAAGATCTTAAGCAATAAAGCCCCTTGATGTAAACACATTATGAATATTTTAACCAGTTACATTGCTACAGCAGAAGTGGTTTCACACAATTTTTAACAACACTGCAAAACTTTACATCACTGCCAGCGTGATATCTGTCTTGTTGGCCTTCCCCTTGATTCATATCCATAAACAGTCAACCCTATCACCACCATCATCAAGCTCTAGACAATCAAAACTATCACGAACATACAGGGCTACACCTCCACTTCTCCTTCCTCACCTGTCCCTGCTGAAGAGTTTATTGCCAGTGATATATTCATTAGTTTATAGCTAGTTTATAGTCAGTGATTTCTAACTTGTGTAATACAAATAATGACCTCATAAGCTTCAAGTACACTGTATCACATTGATAGGTAAGCAGAACAAAGGGTGTATGTCCACAGAGTCTTCTTGGGTTTTTTTTTCAATATTCTCTGGAAATCAGATGAACTCATGAATATTGGTTTAACATACTTTTGTAAGAAGAGTGTAACAGGGTTTTCATATTGTTTTGAGACTAGTTTAGTAATTCAGATAGAGAATCAGCAAAGGTTTATTCCTGAGTAGAAGGTCAGTTGAAGTTGGATATTTCAGGTCAGCCATCTACCCAGTATGACAAAGCAAAGTGGTTTGAGCAGTAATAATATATCTTTTTCCCACTGCCAAGCCTGTAAGACCAGGTTTGTATTTACAGCCACGTCAACTGATATGAAGAAGTGCAGTGCAGGGTCAGATTTATGCCTTGAAGGCAACAATATTGTATTTTATCCACCTTGAAGGGAGGAAAAACAAAAGAGGAGAATATAAAATGAATGCCCAGTTTTAATGGCACATTGCTACAGGTGCCCAAAGCATAAGCTTCATAAGTTACTCTACACAATTCAGCTGATCAACCTGTATATTACTCACAAATGAGTATGTCAGTAATGTCAGGAGCTTAGGCTCACATTTTGCCTTGGGGATGCTCTCACATGGTAGATCTTCATGGCTAAGAGAAAAAAATGTATTTATTGTTCTCAGAATGTCTGTCAAAATATCAATTTGCATTCACTTAACCACAGCTAAATTAATTTATATGTTAATTTTCACTGTCAGTTCAAGGAAGCACACCCTGGAATGAAAAGTACATGTGCTGCAGAGTCACTACCATTTTATGCTTTATGAATGATGTCATTCTTAGAATTAAAAATTGGAAACCAGAATACAGTCTTGATTATTACCATCCTCAAAATGGAGCAGGAATGTATTAGGGCAGAAACTAGGGCAGGGACCACTGAAACTGCAACTTCATCTGGTGCTGCTGTTCACCTATCGTGATAGCATTGATAAATTATTTAATATCTGCTGCTTTTGTTCTGTGTTATGTCTTCATGGAGTGATATCCTGTAGAAGTGCGCTCTGCTCTGGCTGAATATGTTTAATTTCCTTTGCACATGGCTTGCTGCCATGGAAGATAATGGAAAAATAAAACTGCCAGGCTCCTTCAAGTTTTGACAGAATCTTAAAAAAAATAGCAGAATTTAATCTTAAAGACTTTCATTATGGTCTTTCAGCATGATGTAAACTGAAGCAATTTATCCATCAAACAGTTCCCTTTAACATAATGCCAATTATGCTTCACCAAAAATCCCCTTAAATCTTACACTGGCCTTAGAATACATTCACTGTTTTAATATTATGACATATGAAAACTTTTATCAGGATAGAAAGAAGTAATTTGAGAAATAACAATTGAACACCAGCTTTAGATCAATAGGAGGTGTTCATAGCCAGGAAAGAAAGGTAGCAAGGAGGAAAAAGCCAAGATAAGTAGAGACAATTTTAATGAAATTTGGCAGATTTGGCTTCTGTTTTCCATTAAAAAAAAATCCTTTTAACATTTTGCATTAGATCATCCCTCAAAGTTTTCTGTTGTTATATCCAAGAGTTTTATTCATAAGAATACAGTTGAAGTAAAATAAAAGACAACAGTATGTTTGCTCCTTGTTCTTCTATTATTAGCAGTGTATGTAGTGTGCTTTGGAAATACACAGTAGCTTTGTACATACCAAAGTCCAAAGGTTTCAGCTATTTTACAAATGAATTGGGAAAAAAAAAGTGCAAATCTTCTAGTTAAGAGTAATTATATAAGTGTAAGCCCAGAAATATTTGACTTGCATTTTAACAGGAAGTAAACAATTTAATTTGAAGTTTATTTTTGTTAAATGCCATTTTCTGGCAATTATTTGGCAATAATTCACAATTATTGAGAGTTTCACTCCCTCGACCTTTCCTCCTCCGTCTTCGCCAGCTCTTGGAATGAACGAGGAGGTTTGGGTAAGAGCCTTGTGGGTTGGAGAAAGCTGAAAATAGTGCATTTCAATTTGGAGAAAAGTATCAATGTGAGAAACAGAACAGTAGAAAGACAAATATTTTACACTCACTTTTTTGCACTGAAATATCAGAAGTTACTGTTCCCTCTCCCCTTTTTAAATTACTATTAATTGGCATATATTATTGGAAATAGAATCCCTTCCAAAAATTCTAGTCTTCTTCCTGTTTTCCTGTGTGTCAGGTACACACCTCATAGACTTTTATGATGAAAACCAGCTGTAGAAACTTATTCATTTTTGCTTTAAATACAGAAAAAATGAAGTCTGATCAGTTGGGTGTCGACAGTCCACCAGGTAAAGGATTGAAATAGCTATGAGCAGAGCTAGTAAATAATTTGGTTCATAAAATCATAGAATAGTTTAGGTCGGAGAGGACCTTTAAAGGACATCTAGCCCAACCCCTCTGCCATGAGCAGGGACATCTACTAGATCAAGTTGCTCAAAGCTCTGTCCAGCCTAATTTTGAACAGTTCCAATCAAGGGGCAGCCACAACTTGCCTGACAAATCTGTTCCAGTGCATCACCACCCTCACTTAAAAAAATTTCTTCCTTACGCCTAGCCTAAATCTCTTTCAATCTAAAACCATTGCTCCTTGTTCTAAGGCTACAGGCCCTGCACAAATTTTGTCCCCATCTTTCTTATAAGGCCCTTCTAAGTACTGAAAGGCTACAATAAGGTTTCCCCAGAGCCTTCTCTTCTCCAGGCCGAACAGCCCCAAGTCTCTCAGTCTCTCCTTGCAGGAGAGGTGTTCCAGTTCTCTGATCATTTTTCTGACCCTCCTCTGGACCCATTCCTCTAAGTTCACATCTTTTCTGAGGACTCCAGACCCGGATGAAGCTCTGCAGGTGGGGTCTCACCAGAGCAGGGTTGAGGGGCAGAATCACTTCCCTCACCCTGCTGGCCACACTTCTGATGCAGCCCTGGATACAGTTGGCTTTCTGGGCTGCAAGAGCACATTGGCAACTTATGTCCCATCCAACAGCAGCCCACAAGACCTTCTCAACAAAACTACTCCCAATCTGCTCATCCCCCCTCTTGTATTTATACCAGGGATTTCCCCAACCCAGGAGCAGCACCTTGCACTTGGCCTTGTTGAACCTCACAAGCTTCATGTGGGTCCACTTTCCTGAGCTTGCCCACATCCTTATGGATTGCATCTCATCAGTTCTGTTAATGGACAACTTCATGAAAAGTTTGTGATAAATAGGAAAAGTCATTCACCTGCCCTGTATCTAATAGAAATACCAAGTGTTTTAGGGACTTGTGCCTGACATGGTGAGAGCATTACTGCTGAAAGATGCATCTCTATATTCCCTGCAGGATATTGAGAAAAGCGACTGGAAAAAAAGCCTCTCAGGCCCTCCAACAATTAAATTATTGCCAAAGGAAAACAAAAGTTATTCTAAATAAATACTAGTGTTTGCTGCTGCCTTCCTGTGCCTTGTCTGGCTGTGTGCTACCAAAGGAGATAACATCTCTTTTGCTAGCTTAACTTATCCCTGCTCAGTTTCCTCCTATATCTTTCCCTTCCATTTTCCTCTTTTAATCAACACTCAACACTGTTAACTTTTCTATGGGATAGTCCTACAGACAGTGAGGAAGGTAGAGCTCCATTCCTGCCTCTTAAAACCAGAAGCATAAGGTTATTTATGCCCTCTCTTTTCAATAGCCAAGCAAACGTGACAGATTTCACAGAATGTGACATAATAATTCCATTATTAATCCCCTTTTATAATAGAGTTTTTATTAGGATGAAAGTTTTGAAGCTAAAACATGAAGATGAAAAAAGTCTACATATTTCACCTAGTAGGTATTATCCTTCAGCTGTATAGAATCCTGGCATTTACAGAGACAGATTCCTTAATTCATTGTTCCAGTCTGTTTCATGTATCTTGATCTAAACTCAAGGCTTTCAATGGCTTTTTTGACTTGACTCTTAAATAAGAGACAATGCACAGGGTTGATTCGACTTTTTTTTTCCTAGTGCTTCTTTAACTTTCTGGGGATTTTGATTAATTCCTTCATCATCCAGTGTGGAACCAAGAACATAAACAGTCTTAATAATAATAAAAAATCCTTAAATAATATATTTTCCACATGTACCAATCATAGAACATCTCTTAATATAACAAGATGATCATGTATCTAGATTCTCAAATCTATCACAGCCTTTCCAGCTCATCAATCTCCTTTCATTATCCTTTCACAATAAGCACATGCATACAGAAGAAAACTATGTCATCCTGCTGTTCACTTGGCATGTGTGCTACATGTGTGCTAGTTTAGTTTTTTTACCTCTCAGTCAGAGTGTGTGTACTCTTCCTGTTTTGTAAACTGGTTGTCACATTAAGACTTCCTTCTTCTTTGGCTCTTAAGGTGTATTGTTGCTTTGAATACCATTAATATCTAACGAACAAGATGTCTACCGTAGTCCAATAATATCTATTAATATGCAACTGAAAAATCTTGAGTGGTGCTTGTCACAAGTCACGTAACATTGCCATTCTCTCATTCCCAAAGGCAAAAATCTTCCTTTTGTGTATATTCATCACTGCTAAAGTTCCTAGTTTATCACTGACTCTATAAAACACTGATGTCAATATAAAAATCTTGAAGTGGAAATGACTTCATCTTCACTATAGGAAGAGAACCAATAATTTTTCTTAAAACACTTGGATAACAACAAGTTATGTGTCTGTGGCAACTGGAAGCCTTTGAATTCTTTTCTGAACAGCTTAGAGATAATATATTTTCAATTTAGGTGCCCAATTCTGGGTATTGTATATTTCCCCCCCCCAAGATCAGAAGCTAAATTTAACTCCTATGAATATGAATAAGATCCTTCAGCGTTTTGCTTCTGTTTATAAAATAGTTGTCCTTTTTGTGAGTGAAGTGCACAATTAGCCCTTGGAGACTACAGATGTAATTACTTTTGTACAATATGTTTGGTAGTAAAAGCTTTTTTCTTCTTTTCTTCAATTTTTTCTTCTCTGCACAGACAATTTTTTAACCATATTTTTTCTTAAGATATTAATTGTACTTTTCTCCTTACTGGGATATCTGAAAAAAGTATTATCATCCCTTTGGTTTTGTCTAGAAATCAATATGATCTTGAAATGTTATTCACTTTAATTTTTGTTGCCATTTTTCAACTGTGCTTCAGCAATCTTAAAGATGCAGCACAACTAAAGAAACATTGGCCAGCTGTATAATATATTCTGAGTGCAATTTTTCTGTTACAAATAGTTGTAAAAAAATTTCAATAGCTTTAATTACTACTGAAAATGGTGCAACAATTTCTCTCTGTGGAATTCAGGCTGGGCCAGCCATCACTTTTGGATCTCTTCTTGTATTTAGACAGAATTTAGCATTCACATCTGTGTTTAATAGGCGAGGCCAAAAAACAAAGAACTATGCAAATACCAAATGCTGTTCCTGTGTCCACTCAGTTTCCTTTATTGTTTCATTTACTCAGGGGTTCAATTTTGCCTTCAGACCTCTATGAACTACTCTGAAATACAGACAGGTTTCTAGAAAATGCTACCCCTTGTTGGCTGCCTGCTTTGATATAGGAATGAATAATGATTGTCTTGAATTAGAGCATCCAGAGCCTCTGAAAAAATTTGATTCTTCACTCCTTCAGCATTGGAAACTTAAGGATGAAGGGGTAATCACTAGTGAAGAGGAGATATAATTTTCTGTTAGAAGAAAGTGGGAGGAGACAAGAGTAGGTATCTCGTTCACCCTCTGGCCAGCAACTGCAGGGCAGCATATAGGGAAGCCCATTTGAATTACTCTCAGAAAGTTCATAAAAAAGAGAGAACTGGTCTATTAAGGAAGATCTTTCACCTGATTCTTTGTTCATCTAAAATTTTTGTGATGGTTGAAATTTAGATAGGGAATTTAAGAAGCAAGCCCAGATTTAATACCAATGCCACTTTTATTCACAAGTACACAGCGTGGAAATGTGTTTTTCTTGAGTAAGCATGATACAAGCAAATAGGAAAAAAGAGAAGAAGGAGGATATTTGTGCTGGTTTAAAAGTTAACCAGCAGGGGAAATGAACTCAACTCAGAAGAGAGATTATAAGTCAGAATAACAATTTAATAAAATAATACAATAAGTGCAATTATACAGACAAGCAATTGGTTTTAACCCACAAAACCCAAATGTATAACCCAGCACCCACAAAGTGGTGTTCCTTGCCCCCCCCCCACCGAGTCCAAAGTAAAGGGAGAGGGGAAAAACCTGCTGGTGGGAGAGCTGTTGCAGTCTGGTCAATAGTGGTGATTGCAGTCCAGTTGAGGGTGGTGGTCTCAGTCTGGTTGAGAGCAGTGAGCTGCAGTCTTCCTCTGGATCCCATGAGTGGTAAAAAGGTTCCGAAACTCCAGGTTTATTTATTCTCCAGTTCAGGCAGGAATGCTCAGTCCTCCCCTCAGAGCAGGGAATTCCATAAAAGGGTATGAGGATACTCAGTCCATAAAAGGGTATGAGGGTGCTCAGGAACATCCCCCCCCCCACCTCGCAGGCCTCTACTGACAACAGTTCCTGGGAAAATGGCATGGAAGGCTATAGAATACACAGTTTTGGGCTACACGCATCCAGTGATGAATTGGTCCCAGTTGTTCTAACTAGGACAATATTATAGCAAGGGATCCCATACCAATAATCAGATACCGTCCTTGTCATCAGATACTGTCCAATGTCATCTCCTCCCTCAAAGTTAGTTTGGGCTGTCTGGTAGATAAATATCCTTCTTACTTTCTTCTTACATTCAAGGTTTCGAAAATGTGATCCTTTTCAGAGTTAGATATGGGGGCAATTTTTAACCTTCAAGAAATCTTAGCTTTCTTGAAAATCTAGGAAGTTTAGGATTATCCCTTTCTTTTTTTTGTCTAGATCCACGAGAAAAAAGGAATAAAAAAGAAATCTTTATCTTAATTTATTTCTCTATTTTGCTCTTGTATAATGGTATAATGTATTTCTCTGAATTTTTCTCTGAATTTCCAAATCTTTGAAAAGAAGATTTGTTCTCATACCTTTTTTTTTCTTTTCAAAGTTTGTCTTAAAAATAGTAAGAGACTTTTAGCTTCTGTGGTTCTTCAAAAAGAAGCCATACAAATGCTCCTGAAGCAAAATATCATAGAACTATTTCTTTACCAATCTGAACACAAATATAAGATATATTACTAATAAAAACCTGCTTTTAAATAAAAATAAAGCACAGTTACATTAAAAAAGGTGTCAATTATAATTGTGCAACAAAAGAAGCACAATATTTCTGAGAATGTGGTAGTTAATGGTAAAGTATCATGGGAAAATATCACTGATTTTTTAAAGATTTGGTTACATATGAAAAAGTAATTTTGAATCACTGAATTGAATTATTTTCTTACTACTTCATTTTCAAAGCTGCCTTTGGCACATTCAATTGCTCTTCAAGACACTGCAAATAAAAAAGTCTTACAAAAAAAAGCTGGTAGAGCAGCAGAGCAGCTAAATGGCTGGACAACCTTCCCACTCAGGTAAGGTCTGTCTGAGTTGTTATTCAATGTCATTCAACGTATGGAATTTTTAGACTTACCTTCTGTCATCTCAGCACAGCTAAGATAACATGACTGTTCATTTCCTGCAGATTCAAGGCAAATTTCTAAGGCAAGATTAGAGAGGCCAGGAACTGTGTCACACAGAAAAATCCATCTGTCACAGTTCCACCTAAGGTGATACTCCTTATGCATCATCTGGGCAGCTCCTACTGTCATGTCTTAATTGTACCAGGAGAGTATTCAGAAGCCTGAGTTACTGATAAGTACATTACTGTCATAACCATGAAAGAGTAAGTCTCTGTTCCAAAGACACACGTGTAAATTCACAGTGATCGTCCACTGAATTTAGGATGCTTGAACACAGAATATTTGAATATAAAAAAATGAAAAACCAAAACTACATAAAAAAAGACAGGAGATGATTGACAGAGGACATTCTGGCACACTATATCAAATAATTTTCCTCAGACTGTTTCCAGCTCAATCTCTATCACTTTACTGTTGTCCAGAATATTTTGCCAAAACTTAAAGACTGTCATGTAGCAACCTGCAGCAGATCCGATTGCCAACCAGAATAAAAGCAAAATTCAGTAAGTACAGTGTCCACATTGTAATTTTGTGGCATGCAGACTAGGAGAAATAATACATCAAAGAAACTATATGGCCTTTCATCAATAAGCTCAGACTATTCTGACATGTTTTGTTACATTTGGAATAATTCCTCACTCTAGCATAGAGAGATGAAAATCTAGATCTGCTCAGGGTATGAGAAGGAGAGGAATGATGTAAAGACATCTGTTTCTTCTCAGCAAGGACAAACTAAAAATCCTTAAGAAAAAGAAAGGCTGTAGTTGACATGGCCAATTCTAACTTTCCTATTCAGACACATTAGAGTGGGATGGTGTTTCAATATAACTCTTTGTTGCTGATTAGAAACAGTAATATTGTAAGAGTCAAATCTCAGCTGTCACCAGGAAGGGGCTTGGTGGGCTTGAGTCAGAAACCTTGGGCCACAGAGGCTGGAGAAAAAAACATCATCTAAAAGACCAGACAAGATCCATTGATGTTCATTTTGTGTGTATTATCCTTATCTCCCCCCGCAGAATGTAGAAAGACTTTGCTTGTTGCTATCAGTTATCCCATTGTTTTCTCCCTCCCTGTGTAAATCCTTGTTTCGGGAAGGGCTTCCCCAGTATAATCTTGCTTACTGCAAATATCAAATCCTTTTTCCCCACAGGTAAATACTGGATCCGAGAAATGTAAATCCATTTTTCCACTTATTCACCCCTGTTACTGGAAATGTTAATAGATTGTGGAATCCCCTGTTTGGAATAATCCTGCCTCCTCATTAGCATGGAATTCCCCAAGACTGTTAAATAGCACTCGTGCATTCAATAAATCATTCCAGTTTTTGCCCCCATACCTGGAATCGTGGTAGCTTTGTTAGACCCTTACATAATATCACCGAGAGTTGCAGCTACTGATAACACAGAGGGCTTGGATCTACTATGCTACTTTTTCACTTGGGGTGTCACCTCACCCAAGGTTAGGCACCTAAAAATTAGCTACCTAATCTGTGCTAGTGGTGTGGGTTCCTTCAACAGAGATAAACGAAGCTCTTCAGTGTGACTCCTCGCATCCCTAGGTAGGTATTCACAATGCATTAGATGAATTGTCTGTTGGAGATGCCTCACTCTGTGAATTTATCTACATGATTATTATATATCAGATACCTACATGTTAGGTGGGTAAAATTGGATATGATAAAATTCATGCTTATGCATTTGATAGCAGTGACTTGTCTTCACTTGATAGCACAAATCCATGAGGGTATATCTTACTATCTTACTGATAGGTACCTGGGGAACAAAAGCAGAGAAATTTGTGAAAAATAATTTAGCCTGAGAAGAAGAATGATTTGCTTCAGAGAAGGAGCTAAGCAGCCCCTGATACAAAAATCTCTCCATAGCCTCTGCAAGTCACAGCAGTTATAAAAGAATGGGAGCAATGCCTACCACCTGGGAGGTTTAATACCATCAAAAGATCTTCTATGCAAAAGTTATCACATAAAAGTGTTATGTAGAATACTGGCAATATCTAGGGAAGCTCATCTTATTATTACTGTTCTTTTATCTCGACTCTTGAAAAAATAGGTTCTCCTAATTTTTGGAACTGTATCCTACTCCTGTGACACATGAACTGTCATTTTTCATTTGATTAACAATGCTAACTTACCTTTTGCAATAATAATTTACAGACGGTAATTTAAATTACAGTATAAAAGGGATCCACTTCAAATAAATGTGAAATGCCAGCTTTTCCCAGTTGCAAATGGTGTTAAAAATTGTTTTCCCTGCTCCAAAAATTCAATGTTGTTTCTCCATAAGTGGTGGTGTTTACTCTGTGCACATTGAATCAAGTGGACTGTGCTCCCTTTAAATACTGTTATCCCTTTCTCTTAAAACACAGCAGTAAATTAGTTTTTAAGAAAGCTGTTCAAGTTGATACTGATCTTAGAGAATAAGAAGGTCACACTAGTATAGAAATAGGATACATCACATAAAGTCAATACAATAAAAAAGCTGTGGATATGTTATTCTGCACAGTAAGTTAAAGATATATTTCCCTCTTATTTTACATCTTTTCTTTTCAAAGTATTACACATTTTCTGCATTAGGATCTCGTGGTTTGTTCTTTCTCTTATAAAACTATTGCATTTTTTCATATTTCTAGAAAACCTAAGGTGCATTTTTAAAAATGCAAAGGGTGATTTGGACAATAATGTGATTGTTAAAGTAATCTTACAATTTAACTTCTATTTCTGTGATAGTCCTGAAGTTACTTTAAATAACCTGATACATTCTGATGTCAAACATCATTAGGGAAACATATTCCAATGAATTAATTTAAAAGTTAGCCTTGAAAGAAAAAAGACTATGATTAGTGTTTTGCCTTTGTCAGCACACTTTTGATGAACATAGGTGGATAGTAAGTGCAGTTTAAAAAAAGATTTCTACACAAACAAGCTGTTATAAGACTAAAGGTTGTAATAGAATCATAGAATCACGTTGGTCGGAAAAGACCTTTAAGAACATTACGTTCCACCATTAACCCAGCACTGCAAAGTCCACCACGAGACCATGCCCCTAAGTGCCACGTCTACATGTCTTTTAAATACCTCCAGGGATGGTGACTCAACTGCTTCCCTGATAGACTGTTCCAATTCTTGTTCCTAATGACTGGGCAAAAGAATACTTGCTATAGGATGTTTGCTCTTCATCTGGCATGACCCTGAAGCAGTTTCAGAACTAAGACTCATTAGTCATTACTCTCATCTGCAGTATGTATCACAGTTGCTAGAATTCGTGATGATCAAAACATCTTCAAATCAGGAGAGAAAAGGATAGGAGAGGGTTTTTGAACTGCTATGCTTGGCAATGACTTAAAGGTATTGAAAAATGGATTTAACTCTTGAAATTAACTCTTTTGACAAACTTAGGAAAATGCATTTCCTGTCTGTCCCAAAAGCATCATGAGAAATATTAGTAGTAATGTCTAGAAAATCTGGCAGCTGCTGTGGCTGTTCTTAAAGGCATGAAGACCTTACTCCAAAGTGAACAGTTTGCTAGTTTTTATATCAGCTGTGGCTCTGGAGTTAGGCACTGCTGGATTAGAACATGTAATTTTAAGCTTTGAGCCCTGATTCAAGAGAATACCAATTGTATTTGGAGATTTTAATGAAGATAAACATTTACAAGTGGTAAGTTTGTGACTTGATGCAGGACATGCAGAATTCAGCAGTCTAATGAACTTTAATGATTGGCTGAAAACCTGGGAATATTTCAAAATTTAAATGTCTAAAATGAATATCCTCTGAAGGCACTTTTCCACTAAAGCTTTTTGATAGAGTAGGAGAAGTGTAGCTCTTTATTTATTATTTTGTATACACCCACACTGTTCTCAAATTGAAATAAGATTCTCTTACACAAACGCAGTGCTTTTTATGAGGTAATGTACTAGATGTAATTACTATCACAGGAGCTTTGTTCAGAGTATTATAATTTTTTTAATGCCATCCTGTTCATCATTTAAGCAGACAGTTAAAATGCTTATTTGTATAACCATCAATATTTAATTAAACAAAAGAATTCTATCTCAATTCCAACTTAAAAACAAAGAAGCCCTAGGAAGACACTTTGCTTTCCTTCTTGGTATCTCACTGCAGTTCTCAAATGGCTTCTTTCTTGTTTTTTCGCGATGTCACAGCTCTTCTTTTTTCTCATGAAAGTCAACTTTTTTTCCAGTGGTGAAATATGTTTATGACATCTGACATATATCTCGTGGCTTTCTGACCTCAAGTCCCTAAATGCTTCACTCCCCAAAGGATTACAGGTGTAAGACAAAGGGAAGTTGAGGAGAGTAAGATTAACAATGATATTCAATTTCAACAATTTACTTTCATTGACTTATTCCTGTAAAAGAATTAAAAAATCATGTCCCATAGACACACAGAATCTGGCAGGGATTATGTGGAAATTTCTGGTTCTTGACCCTTTAATTAATTCAATGGAGCTGATAATTGTAATTAATTTCATCTCTGGTTTTCTAAATATTCTGCTTTACCTTTGGAGAGAAGAGATGATCTCTTTTTGCATCATTCCTAGAAATGCCATTTTTTATTTTAACTATGGATTTATTAATATATAGAGACACAAAATTCGAAGCCTTTCACATTTTTAAATTCCATCTCTGTTCTTCCCTTCAGCCTGTTACTCAGTGAATGTATCACTGTCACTTATGTCTTGTAGTTGTGAATTTTTATCAAAGCCTCAGGCATTGCCATAGTGAGTCCAATTAAAATATGTTCAAAAGAAAAGTTGGCTTCACTGCAGTTAAAAACATTAATTACCCTAACTCACCTGAAGGATTTAATAATTTGTGTTTTAAAAGGGTTGTTGATGCACGCTATTGAGTTTGATGCTAATGAATTTGATAAAAAATCATTTTGAGGATAGGGCTCAAGTTTTCAAAATTATCTCTGATTCTAGGTGTATAAATTAAATGAAAGTGGCTAGATACTTAGATTAGTCAAGAATTCAGACATCTGAGCTGTAGCTATTCCTTTCATGTGATAATTGGGATAAACCATATGAAGGCATCCCCATAATCTGAGACTAACAATTAAACAAAACAATAGTAAAAATAAAAGAAGAATATATGTTTCAATTTATGGGATGCAACAGAGACTTGGAAATATTGCTTAGAATACACTGGGTTTTAGGATTTATCCTGCATTGTTGGGCGCTAAGGTGAATAATGGATACTGAGATGAGTGGACAGGGTGCTTGAGAATCTCATTTGAGCTCCATTTCCAGTGAAAGGTTGGACCAGATGATCTTTTGAGGTCCCTTCCAACCTCGACTGTCCTATGATTCCATGAGTAGTAGACTGCAAAAAGTAGCTGTAGACTTCAGGAAACTCCAACTGCACTTATGATGGACTCTACACCATCTGCTAGGTAATAATATATAATAAGGGTCTAAAATCATGATATTATGAATACTACGTGTATGGTCACCTGGGGGATCAAAGACTAGGAACAATTTATATTATTAAAGTTTTCTAATATTCTTATTTTCTTTAGTACAGAATTGTTTGAACAGGAATAAGCATATATTCAACTGCCTCAATGAGATACTTAAATAAGATCATACTTTTTGAGGGAAGTGATTGAATGGCCTAGATCCTGAAGATACATTATTCCAGCCACAGTGAAATCTGTGGAAGAGGACAGCCTGCAAAAAGAGTCAAACACTCTTTGAAAACAGGGCTTAAATCCACTTGGGATTCTTCATCCTAGTATGTATATACTGCTCAGAAATCATGGCTAGGCTTCGCGAACGAAGATTTAGGAAGGTTCTATCCACGTTTGTTACAGGCACACTGGTGGCTTATGAGACCAATGCGTTGTCTTTTCACCTCGAGAGTGATCCTGCGTGCGTTCTCAAAGGAAACAGCAGCGTTATAGATGGTGTGTCTCCAGGCCTCCCGATTGGAGGCCAGAGTAGACCAGTTATGATGATCAATATGGCCAAGGCTGAGATGTTGTTTCAGGGAGTCCTTGTATCTTTTCTTTGGGGCTCCTCTCATGCGGCAGCCGGTGGTAAGTTCACCATAGAGCAAGATCTTAGGGAGGCGGTGGTCCTTCATCCTTGAGACGTGCCCTGCCCATCGCAGCTGCGTTCTCAGTAATATGGCATCAATACTTGTGACTGCTGCTTGCTCTAGAACAGATATAATGGTCACATAATCTGACCAGTGGATATTTAAGATTGAACGGAGGCAGCGTTGATGGAAGCGTTCTAGGAGACGTAGGTGGTGGCGGTAGATGACCCATGATTTGGAACCATATAAGAAAGTAGACAACACTATGGCTTTGTAAACATAATTATATTATTATTATTATTATTATTATTATTATTATTATTATTATTATTATTATTATTATTATTATTA
>NW_016690186.1:2522376-2596184 GCF_001604755.1 Lepidothrix coronata | reverse complement strand
AGATGACCCATGATTTGGAACCATATAAGAGAGTAGACAACACTATGGCTTTGTAAACATAATTATATTATTATTATTATTACCATCATCATTTAACATACTATCTTTAAGAGACTCAGAACTGTACGGTGGTTTGTGGTCTAAATAATGGGTTACAGAGCTGTTGATTATATTTTTACAGCAGCCACTGCGGCACATTGTGGACTATCTTTTGAAGTCACATCCTAAAGAGCATGCATACCCACATCTCCTCAGGAATAGATCCTCAGTCAGGCTGCGTGGACTGGGAGCTTAACGTGAACTACAAAAAGCTTGGCAGTGGGTCATCTGTGAGCTTCAAGGACTGCCACTGTCATCCTAAGACACAGTTTTAGTTTATTTATGTAGGTTTTTTTTTCCAATCTGAAATGTGCCAAACAACGTAAGGTCTGTGCTGCCTTCCAAAACAGCAGGCTGTTTATACTGTGAACCAGGAGCATGCAGGACTGCAGGGACACATAGCCTGCTGACATCATGTGGAAGGACAGAGTAGAGCCATGGCAACTGGACTTTGGTCACTTGTTTTCTAAATGCCAGGTTGTTTTGGTAGGAACTGTTGCTTTGTAGCAAAAGAGAGATTGGGAATGAACTAATGCTCATGTATCAGGACCAGGACCTAAAAAAAGAGCTGGACAGCTAAACAATTTATAGTACACATATACCTTAGGCTGCTGGAAACAGTGGAGATGATACAGAATGTACCTTTTCTCATTCTTCACTGACATAGGTTACTGCTTAGAAATACAAAGAGGGAACTATTGCAGTACTCTATTCAGTAACAATACAAAGAAGCTTGGAAGAAGACTATGTCTCAGTTATTAGTCCCTCCAGAGTTCTTAGGCTCTGATATTGTACCAAATTAATGTCCTGGTTTCAGCTGGGATAGAGTTAATTTTCTTCGTAGTAGCTGGTACAGTGCTGTGGTTTGGATTTAGGATGAGAATAATGTTGATAACACAATGAAGTTTTAGTTGTTGATGAGCAGTGCTTACCCTAAGTCAAAGTCTTTTCAATGTCTCTTTCACCACCATTGATTGGGTGCACAATAAGCCAGGATGGAAGATGGCCAGGACAGCTGATTTGAACTGGCCAAAGGGATATTCCATACCATAGAATGTCATCTCAGTATATAAACTAGGGGGAGTCAGTTGGTGAGGGGCAATTGCTGTTCAGGGATGGGCTGGGCATGGGTCACTGTTTGGCAGGTGATTTTATTCTGTATCATTTGTCTATCTTGGTTTTATTCTGACTTCTCTATCTCCTTTGCATTACAATTATTATTATTGTTATTATAATCATTAAGGTTATTATTTTCTCCAAGGAGAAAAATAAACAGAAAAATATAAATAGGTGATATGTAAATAAATAAGATGAGAAACATAAGGATATAATGAGATATGTGTCATCTTCTTTCTCAGTGCTCGTGGCTCCTTTTTGCTTGTCTGGACTAATGCTAAGTACTGACCATTATTTGTGATTTTCATTCTATAGTATTTTCAACTGCACATTACCTTACTTCATCTTCTCATCCAGATTTGCTCTCATTCCTGATATTCATGTCATGTACACCAGCATATTCATATTTCAGTTCTTCAGAGAGTGCTTTAATTCTACTGTTTCCCCCATTCTTTCTACAAACAGAAGCTCTTCTTGCCTTTCCTGGGTAAAATGACTTTGTGCTAAAATTAAGACCTATAAGTCAAACTCTTTACTGTTGCTTGCTTATAGAAGTCAAATTTTCTAATCAATCTGTTTGATTAGGACTATTTTCAGGACACCTATTATCTTCATATCAGAACTCTTCTATCTGAGCATCTATACACAGCAATAGAACAGATTCATTCTTATCAATAGAATTTCAAAATCTTCATATGAGAGAAATGCAAAATAGATATGTGACAAGCATTTATAAATATTTCTGGAAAAAAGCATTGATTTCCACAATTTGATCATTTTTGTTAATTTGAGTGGAAGGCCACAGAAAAAGTGAGCTATTTGCATTGTTAGCAGACAGTAACAAAATATTACACAGATGATCACAATGAAATTGAATTTTCTAACAGTTATCACATAAAATATAACTGAGAATGCTACAAAAAATGAAGAAAAAATCCACTGAAGAGATATTTTTATGGTATCACTATTACAGTAGCTGGCAAGCGTTCATGTTCTAATGCCTTTGATACAAGGACAATTACTATAATATTACCAGAAAGAGATATATAAGTTACCACAATTATTTCCTTTTGCACACATATAAGTTGTCTGTGAAAGACCATGCAGTATTTCATACCATTTGTGTAGTAAATGTAGATTTTAATGTAACTGTATAATCCCTTACCCTTTAGCATAGTAGTTTACAAATAACCAACCCTATTCCCCCATTTTATATCAAACTTTCTAAATTCCTTTAGTGTGTTTAAACTTCTTTTCAAGTTAGAATTGTAGAAAAACACCTCTGTTTAATAACATTGCACCCTAGGCCTGGACAACAAGATACCACACAGACAAAGCAACCTTCAAGCCCAGAACTTTGGAGGAGCTCCAAGGACTGCATATGTTGTGAAGAAGATGAAGATGAGGAAGAAGGGGTCCCAAAAGACCCCAGATCCCATTCCCAAAGGGGCGTGTTGGGGGGCAGAACTGGGCAGAATTGAGGGAGGCGATAAATCTGGGATTGGACAGACCTTATTATAAAATTGTAGAACCACTGTCTGGGAGCGCGTGTGTTGTGTGTATTTCCCTGGACCTGTGGGCCTGATTAAAGGACCTGCTCTTTTTATCTTGTACACTAAATTGGCCTGGAGTTTTTTTCTCACAATCTCTTTACGTTACAAAAATACTGTGTGGTATTTGACACCACTTCATACAATGCCTTCATTCTGCAAAACACTGACGTTTCAGGTGCAACACAGATGCTTTAGCTAAATACAATATCCCACACCAGGATAGCACATCTTGGACAGGGACTCATTACCTTGACAGTATAAAACTGCTAGTAAAATTACCGAGTGATGCAAAGAATGGGCCATAACCTACACTGTGTTCAGATGCTGCCTTCTACACCTCACTGTTGTCAGGATCATTTTGTCTGTCTTTGTGAAAGCCAATACTAGCTTGAGATATATTCATTCTAGCCTCCTTGATGACTTTGTGAACTCCTGGGTACAGAGGGGATTGTGGGCAGAAGTGAGACGAGAGCACCTGCATCCTGCAGACTGCCTTCCACCCTGGCAGGCACACACTCCACACTGAGTACCCATTATCACCAGAGTAGCTGGTTTTCTAGAGCCAGACAGGTGTAGCCTGACACTCTGTTATGCCTTTTGTAGTTCCAGTAGCTGGTTTCTGGAAAGAACAAACAAGATTCTTACAGATAAATAAATATATATGGAAATCCCTTTACAGCTTTGGATGAGAAACTGAATAAAATTCTTTTCCACGGATAAGTAATATCCATAGATACGAGCTAGACTTTTGTTTTTCAGCATAACTGTCATGGAACTGAGTCTGTTCTTTTTAACATCTCGATGAACTCTTTTCTTATACTTGAATAAATCTAACTGTGCATTCATAACCCTCTATTTTCATAGCTGTCAAGGCAAAAATGAAGAAGACTTGGTTTTGAATTCATAAAATGCTTTATTTTTACAAAGCGTCAGTTTATCAGATCACCTCATATGACATTTCCATTATAGTCCAAAGTTTTCCAGATTTGAGCTGGTACTTCACTTCTGACAAAGTCCCTCAGTATAATCAGACATTTGTCAGTGAGGGTTACCCTCTGCAATGTGGGACATCAAATACTTTGTCTTGTACTAAGGTTTTTCACATCTTAACACAATTAGAAATATAGTTTTTTTCATGCTTTTGATTTTGGAAACACTGAAAAAGTCTTTTCTGCTATGCTTTATTTATATTTGCCTGTCCTTTCAAAGAGGATGTTCAAGGACTTTGTTTAAAAATCACTGTATAATTAATGGTTATGTTTAATAGTATGTTTATTTTTGTTCCCTTCTTAATATGACCCCAGAGCAAAGAACTGGGAGGTTGACTTCTATGTTCTAGGGAATAGTGATGCCATTTGTAGTTGTGAAAACAGATCTTGCGTAGATAATAGTTAATTACATTGTTAATAGAGTCTATTTTGTTTTCAAAGTTAGATATATGAAATGCAACTCTAGTTGAAACTAATCTGGGTTTTACCATCAAGTAAGTACTGCTCACCTAACCTCCTCACCATTTTTGAGAAATAATATTATCTGCTACGATTTTAATGGTATTCTTTTGTTTTGTTTTTTTTTCTTCTCCCTAGATATTAAAGTTCTTACTGGTCTTGCTATCAACATCTGATATGATCTGCTAGTTATGTATATTGTGCAAAACGTTAAAAAGAGGTTTGGCAAGATGGATTGCTGTAAGGAATGGTTTTTCACATTGTAGGCACTTATGTGTATTTAATCTAACTTTGTATATGTATTTTTGGGTTTAATTCATGCCAGAAATTCCAGTGAGTAACTGAGATAATTATATTCTACTTTGAAAGTGAAACATTTGGTACCTTAAACAAGACTCAATCTAATGTCAGTTTGCCTTTTTTACTAGAAGCAAAGTAGGCACTGTAGTTCCAAACCCTACAAATTTTATTTTTTGTTATTACTTTAACGATGTAAACAAACATGGCTCAGAAATGATGTCATATGTATTTAAAATTATCTGTTGACATAGACTTGTAGGATTCAAAGGACTTTCTTTAAGTTTTTGATAGGTCTTAATAAAAATCCAAAGGAAGAAAAAGCTATGAGAAAGCATATCTTTTCATACCAAAGACAATTATAATTTCAATCCACTTTACTCCACTTGGCAGCTGGTATTCTATTATTTTTTCCATCCTTGTTGAAAAGAAGCTTATAGAGAGTTATTACTAATGCCACCTACTTCTCTTTGTGTTGGGTATTCAGCACCTGCAGAAAAACTTAACTTCCTGTCTTGAAGTTGAATTCTTAATGATTAATTTACCTGACAGTTCGAGTTTTGGCCGCAATACAACTATTGACAAGTCCCCAGGGAAAAAACCCTACTGCTCATGTTTTTACTTCCACCATCATTTTCCCAGAGGCAATGGGTTCAAATCAAATCTTCCTTCTTCTTCCTTTACCTTTAATCTGAAATACACTCAAGCTGTGTATGACTGTACAGGGATCAGAATCAACATAAAGCAGTCATTTTCTGGATTCTAATTATTAACAATTTTCACAGCTGTCATACAGTATCTCAGCTTTAATTGGTTGTACTAATAAAAGGAGTATTTCTGTGCACTGAGATGCAGACTATCCTCATGTAATTTAGGCAGCCTGCCGTTAGTAGCCTTACGGGTAAGTATTTGGGGACTGCTACTTACTACAATAGGCTTCCCTGAAATTAAAATAGTGCACTTGAAATTAAAATAGTGCATATGTTGCATTAATAAAGTCATAAGCCATGCTCAGTCAAGCTGCTCTATGTCACTGGAGAAGTTTTAATCAATGAGATTGTGTTCTCTTTCTGACAGTATTCCATTTGAAATGGTTCAGAGACCTGTCCTGAAACAGAAGATCATAATTTACTTTTTTAAATTATTGAGCATGAATGATCACAGCAGTTGTAGATTTTGCTTAACTAATAAAGTAATAAAAAGATCTCATCTGGCTTCAATATTTATTTCTATTTGATTGTTTGATTCCTTAACCAAGATGGAATAAGATAATAGTGTGATAGCTTGAGAGCCAGTATGTCAGTTATAAAATCAGGTCAAAAAAAGACATTAAATATAGTAAATACTGTTTATAACGATGTGGCCTAAATCTAGAAAAAGTATTGCATCAGTTGGGAGTTATCTTGACTTTCAAGTTTTAATTATCTATCTATACAGAAAAAACTGTATAAATTCTGACCAAAAAAACATATATGTTACTGGGATCTGGAAACCATGAAAAGAAACTATTTTTAGCAATTTTTAACACGTTAAGTAACACTACAGATTATTCTGAACACCACTGGAATATGAAAGTAGATCAATTACTAATTGTCATTCAGCAATGAGTCTATCACCTGTTTCCTGTACAAAAATTAACACAGTGTTAGTAAGAAAAACATTTTATTGTTTTGGAAGTTTGTAATCTGATGAAACTGAAATATATTGTGTTATTGTGACATATATTTCAAGTTTCTGCCTGGCTTTTTTTCCAAGTTCAAGCTTTAGCTTGTTGTAAATGGTCAAAATCAAAAGACCTACTGAAATATTATAAAATTTAATATATGTGATATATATTATATATATAATATGTAATTGTAAAATTAATATATGTGATGTAACAAATAGAGTTCTTGGTCTTAAACCAGCCTGATGATTCTTGGAGCCTAAGGCAATCTGAGCACTTGTGGTTTAGCATAAGTATACTTTTTCTCAGTTAAAAATTTTCTTTCTATAACATCCACTGTCATACGGAGAATTCAAACTAGGTATTTACTTGAAAAATTCCCATCAGCTCCAGTGGGCATTAAGAGAGTCTCCAAGACTGTATTTTCACTGCAGGAGGACTCCAGATAATATCAGAGCCAGACCCAGAAGTGCACCATCACCTTATTCTTCTTCTCTCACTCCCCTACATACTTATCTCCGTGGGTAAGAAAAAGTGGGTGGGTGATCAGGCCAGGGGGAGCAGCATCACCATCTCTGATCAGGGTGCCAGAGGATTGGGACCCCAGGTATGCAAGGATGCTCATCTGCTGTGCTGTTTAGACATAGTCAAAGTGCACTTGCTACAGCACTCTGACAGCAGTACTGCAGAGACATTTTTTTTTTTAAATAGAACCAATAAAACCTTGTAAATGCAACATCCATTTTACAAGATTAAAACAAAAGGCAATAAAAGCAAGAGTCTAGGGGTTTGGTTCATCTAATTCTCTCTCAGTGTAACTTCAGGATAATTCAGACATCCTCTAAGAATTATGGTATGCTGAATATTTTTTTTCAAGGACTGAAAAGGTTTTATACATATGTAGGGTTAATATGTAATTCATAGACTTTTTTGCATGTATATGCATGAACACTATCCACAGAGTTGCACTCGTGTATGGCTATTTGTATGTCTCTGTGTGAGACTTGACTGGCTTCTATAATGATAGAGATCAATATTACTCATCAGAAAAAGAACATGTTCTGATAGCACACATATTGCTTAAAGCTGTGGGCAAAATGCATAATCAAAAAAAAGCACATTTTTCTCCTGGTGATATTATTTATTTATTGCTCCTATTGCATCTTCTACAGATACTGAATCATTTGTTTCATTATCTCTTTGTACTTTCCAAAACACAGAATCCTTATCTACAGAGAGGCTTCAATCGTATCCAAATTCTTCCTAAAAAGACTTGGAACATACTGGCTTTTTTCTCATTTGTTGGACAACAGATATCACTGCAGACATCTGAATTAAAATTACTCTTTTAGGCAAAACAGCAGGACAATTTTACTTTTGTTAATATTTTGAAGCAAGTGGATAAAAAGGCAAGAACATTTACAGTGCATATTAAAGAGAACATGAAAATATAATTCTAGAGTATTCTGTACACGCAATTCCTTTATCTAAGGGATGAACACTGACACTATTACTCTCTTACAGGTTTAGAAATGGAATAACAAGGCAGCTGTGACTGTTATTATCACAATAGTAGTAGCCATTTTTCTGTTCCTACTATAGCCATTTGCATTCCTTTATGCCTGTCAAATACCAAATTAATAAACGCACAATGATCATCATTAACAAGAAATCAGTACTTGCTCTGCTCTCCAGTGCTCATGAGGTGAGTACCACATCTTTTAAGTATAAGGAATTGCTACAGTGATTACGCTCTGGGCCAAAAATTAAAGGGTAGCCCAACAGTTACATTCACCATCACAGGTGACTTAGTTGATGTATCTGTCTATAGCTAAGACATACAAATGGTTTTCAGGTTCTTAATGGTGAAAAGTGTTACAGATTGCTAGACATTTGTCCATTATACCCCACAGATCCTTATCAGTGTTCCCCACACAGAAGTCAATGAGCTAGGCCTTTAAATTACAGAAATGGTTACAGTGGTTATCAACCTGGCTGGAAGATAACCAGTGTCATCCCATTCTGAAAGAAAAGATTTATGCCTTTAACGAGCAATTCCAAAGCACAGTTTGATAATATTTTGCTTTGTTTTACATTTTTTTTAGTAGATTTTTAGGAAATAATATTGCAAACCAGGAGGTAGTAATTGTGCTTCCGGTTCTTCATGGTTTGCCACTAAATAGAGATAAAATGTTATATATATATTACTATATTTTTCTATCAAAAAATAGATATTCACTTCCTAGCCCACACTTACTTTCCTTTTTTTTATTCTCTTTTCCTGTTATCTCAGCATTCGTTAGTAGAAGGAGAATTTGGGCAGTGATAATTTACTGTTTAGCTACTAACTCGGTAGTCTCATCTAGGTCACCGATGCACAAGGCTTTCCATTTTCATTTTTGTCCTCTGCTCATGGGAGACACATAAAGAGATTAAAGGGATAATGGGTCTGATTCAAAGCCCTCTGTGGGTAATAGCAGAGCTGACAACAATTCTATTTCACAGCAACTTCTGAGGTTTGGGGATTTGTTTTCATCCACTTTGGAACAAGTGGATATTTCTGCTAATTGAAATTCTTTTGAAATGCTCATTTTGACTATAAAATGTGATCTTGAAACAGGAGGAAGCCTGTTGCTTGGTAATCAGAGAAATGGTATGAGAAGTGAGGGTTTCATGTTAAGCCCCTCTTCCTGATAACAGGGGACCAGGTTTTTCATCCCCAGACGAAATAGATCAGTAAACTAATACTTCATTCATCCAGACCATCAGAAAATTATGTTTAAGTGGAGAATAATTTCCATTGACTCCAGTAGTCTTTAACAAAATAATAGAGAAAATATGAACTTCCCTCTTAATTTTTAGCATGTGAAAAAGAATACTAATGCAGCAATTTCTCAATAGTCATGGAGCAGAGTTTCTTTACTTAGCCTTAAGTGCTTTTACACTAAACCCACACTAAGTATTATTTCTTTTAGCACTGATTTTACTAGAGGAAACTCTCTAATAACGTTCATTGACTTTTCTGTAAAAATTCTAATTGATAAAAAGTCTTTCACATCACTGATTTAGAGAAATAGTTTCAATTTTAATTTTTCAGGTTTTTTTTTTTTTGGACTTGGTGGGATTAATGTATGAACTCACAGTAATAATGTTGAGTGATAATACCAAATGAATGTCCAGTTTGTAATCTGAAAAAATTAATTCTCATCTAAGACACACCTATACAGAACTACATCTGTGTCCCATATCATGAGCAGACATAGCTTTTAAAAGCCACTTTATAAATAAGTTGTTAGAAACATTTAAGAAAGTTATAATTGAAGTTTTAAAAGAATAAGTAGGTTAGTTTTTTTTTTCTTTTAGATTTTGCTAATACTTAGAGAAGTCTTAATCCTGAGATTATGCAATAAAGTGTATTCTTCAGAGTTGCTAGGGGCTGCCCACCAGAACCTGCAAGCATGATTGCCATTGGTGGTAAAGAATGTGCCCATAAGAGCCATCAGTCTAGTATCTTTTTTTTTTTACTTTTTTCAGGCAACTTTTTTTATCGCAACTCCACATATTCTCAACACTTCCAACTTCATTTGTCCTATGTGGCATTTTGATATTTTGAAGATATCTTTGCATATATTTATAATATGTAGATGGCATAAACTGATGGTGGTGCTGTAACCATTGAGACACAAAATGTTTTCTTCAGATGTAATTAGATATTAATGCTTCATGTTGTGTAAATTCATTTAAGTAATGGTTTTATTTAATATTTATATGTGAATTAAAGACACAGTGAAAACAACACTAACAATTTAACAATCAGTACTTCAGAGTTCTTTTGCTTTACTTAGTATAGTAGGGCCCTGATTGCTGATTTTCAGGGACTCTTACTGTGTATGTGCATACATGCACACGGCTCTCCATGATCCTCACCATCTGCCATTAAAAAAAATTACCATCATTATTCCCAGCTTTGTGAAGAGTTCTCTCTTTCCTTCTTCGAGTCTCAGACATAGTTGGGTAGAATGTGTAAACAAATGTTCATGTTTTCATGCGTTGAATGAGCAACAGTGGACAGGAGAGATTCACTGACTTTGATATCAAAAGAAATCAGACTGAAGACACCGTCTGAGCTGTTACTATTTGAGCAGCATGCAGTTTAGTGAATCCCGTAACACAGGAATAGCTCAGGGTTAAAAGATCTCAGGGTGTCTTGAAACTTTAAGCCCTGCTATCTAAGAGCTAGTGATATTAAGGAGGCTTGGGGGAATGCAGTTTCATGAAAGAACTTGGATTGTTGCCCGGACTAGAATATCAAGTACAGGAGGATCAATGGGAATAAACCTGAGTTTTCCAGACAGATCTAAGAGGTTTCCTATGATCCTTTTTAACTTCAAATGTCAGTCTTCGGAGTCTTTTCACAGGATCTTAATGTGTTGGTTGTAGATTTAATAGAGTACTTAATCACAAGAGACTATGGAGTATCTCCTAAGTGATCCTCCTCTGTGATTTGGTAGCTTTAAAGCATTTTGTGACCCGGGGAAGCCAAAAGCAAAAACCATAATTTAGACAAGACAACCACAAAAGCCAGACAGTCTTTTGCCTGACATACCAGGAAGAACACAAAGAATATGTTACCTATGTGTCAGTTCCTTGAACCTCTCGCTTTTTATCAGAAGCAAGCTTTATAATGAGAATTGCTATATTTCAGTTTTGACTAGTTTTCTTTGGGTATTTTCTCAGCATTTCAGTTTGTCAGAATGTGTATCTTTGTCCATAAAACGGCTTCAGGTTAACAGTCTTTTCTGTCAGCAGAGAGGGAGCCAGTATGCTAACGTAAAACCTCTAGGAAGTAGTCAGCACAGGTGTTGAAAGTAAATGACGGGTATTGGCAGGTGTACATCAACTTCTGTACCAGAGCTGCTGCATGAAGTTGTTCCAGCCTTCAGTTTGATACAAGGGCACAAAGAAGCTTCGATATAGATCAAAACCCATCAATACTATCTTGGAATCAGATGTCAATCAGTCAAAACACCTTGCATGAGCAGCACATATATTGGTACATAGATTTTATAAACAGAACTAGTCTGTTTTTTTTTTTTTTTTTTTTTTTTTTTTTGGCCAAATGCTTCTGCTGCAGAGAAGCCAATTTATCAAATTTATCATTTACCATTTTGGTGGTGAGCCACAGTGGCACCAAGTCAGATTGAAAAAAACTATGTTTTGATGTAAGTATCAAAACAAAGGGATTTTATCAGAAGAGAAAATACATTTTTTTTCCTCCAGTTAGAAATTACTTCTAATTTCACTATACTGAATTAAAGAATAAAATATTATAAAGTTTTTCACTGTTGTTAAGGGAGCTTTTTCTGAATTTTTTATTTCTCTGGAAAATTTTGAGATGTGTTAACAACAACAGCGCATTTCCTACCAAATAAAAATGAACTTTCTCCCCATTTTGTGGCCAATATAACTGATAGATTTCACAATTATTTAATTTGTAAAATACATGTACTATTTACATATAAAAATCTGCTACCTTTTTATAGGGTTTATGCAAAATCTTTTGTTCGTGTCTTTTGAAAGCCATTATCAACAATGGAAAACAAATGCTAACTCAACCGGAAATGTTAAGTCAGTATTTTCTTTTAAAATTAAGTGAAAGACAGAGTTAAGATTTTTTTACAGCATCATAACAGTGTTCTCATAAAAGCTAAGTCACTGATTAGTGCCACTTCAAAAAAAAAGTCAGAAATTCATATTTATTTCATAGCCATGCAACCTTACCCATGATGGGTTTTGATACGGATTTAATAACTTTGTGATAGATCAGTGACCCATTTATACTTAGTCTTCAAGCAAAATCTGCAGTGAAAAGTAATACAGCTTTGAGATGCATGTCTAGTCTTCCTCTTTTTTTTTGTAGATGAGACCCATGTTGAAGGCTAATTAACCTATAAAAACTACAATGTTCAACCATTACATACTGACAAGTGGTTTGTTTTCATAATGAACAAGCTGCAATTAATATTTGAGTACATATTAAATTATTGCTATTTTCATCACATCTGCAGATAACACCAGATCATTTTTGAGAGGTATTACTAAGGGAGAAACAGACTCAGAACACACTTAAGAGTCACTTTACTCTTCTGAAAACAATAAATAATTTGGTTTATTTAAATAATACTTAGGTTTTTTTCTCAGTCAGCCTTTCATAATGATAACACAGTCTACTAAAGTAATTAAATATGTATAGAAGAGAATAAATTAATTATTTTTACACAAATATTTGTAGCAAAAGAAAGAAAAAATGCCTTTATAAACTAATAAATAACTAGTGGGCAAAAAACAGGGAAAATTACAAAAGTCAGCAATTGAAAATGAGAGAGAAGTTGATCATCTGAAGTCAACTTCCATGTCACCAATGGCAGAAAATAGGATACATGTTGTTTATAGAGAAAATTGGCTATTAAATGCAGAATCAAATTTTTAAGGCTATAATTCTACAACACTTTTCTCAGTGTTATAATTCCTCCTTTTATTACAAAATTGCTGAAATATTTGGTTAAATTTATATATTATCCATTAATTTTGTTTCTTTCCTGTCTGTATGACTAAAGCTTTCCCACAGACAACTGGGTCAGGGGAGTTTCCTCCAGGAAAGTGGAGAATAATGCAGACAGCAAGACTAGAACACTGATATGGCACTAAGAGGATGCAGATGTTCTTAGTTTTAGCAGATCTCACCTATAATTTAAAAAAATCACCATGTTTATTCCATCCCTCATTTTACTTCTGTGAAAAAAAAAATATTAACAATATATAATATTTATAGGGGGGCAATACTTGGAAGACAGATTATTACTGTGAAAGACAAGTAGAGGTGGAGAATCCAAATTCATTCTTAGCTTTCATTGCTGCTGACTGACTCTCACAAGGAACACTTTAAAGGTGTCATGTCAAAATGTTTTTCTTTATGTAAAAATGAGAAACATTTTATGTGAGTGTTTCTTATACTAATTAAAAGAAAATCCTGTTCATGACTTCTGAATGAGATGCTGTGGGTGGCTTTTTATATCTATGAGCAAAACGGTTCTGGAATTGAATGAGGGCTTGCTTTGCCCTGGAATCAACAGCTCTTGGGAAATGCTGTTATCAGAGACGAAGCTTCAGCTTGGTACCTTCATGTTTTTGTAATGAGTGATAATCTGGCACACGCATACAGAAAACAGTAAACCTTTGTGATAGGAATGTCCATGAGTAGGTTTACTTCATAAGTGAAGAGGTGAAGTACAGGTGAACCATATTTTCTATTTGAATCAACCACAAGGGCCCTGAGGACATTTCCAGTCCTTACTCTCCTCACCCCTGCCCATGGAATCAGGACCTCATTTCAGATCCACTCAGGGCCATCAGTCTCTGGTGTAGGACACAGGTACATGCTGTAGGCTTGCCTGCTGGCAGTTCTCTCATAACCATGACCATGCCTGGCCACAGACCTTGCTGAACTGGATCCTGATCTGTGGGTTGTTTCCCCAGCTTGACTTTGGGGACCTGACTTTGTCAATGACTTTGTCACTACACCAGCGTGGTCCCCAGGGAGCCATTGAGCCTCATAGCATCCTGAGACCCTGCAGAATGGTGTACGTCCGACAAAGCCCCCAGCTGCAACCCGCTCAGAAGAGCTGTTCTGGAGCAGGACATCAAGGTAGAGGAGCCCAAGTGTGCTCCTTCCAAGGAATGGATAAGGGAAACATACAAAGCTCTGCTAGTTATGTTGTTGGTATCAGACTGAAGCAGAGAATTTGCAGGCAACATTAGGTTTTGTTGGACATCACCAGAAGGCTAGCTTAGTAGATAACACCATGTTCATTATGACTATAAGTAGTCTGCTTAATAAAAAACAACAACCAAGCAAAAAGCATGCTTTAATCATGCTTCTACTGTTGTCCTTCATCTTCGTTTTGGTTCCTGGAAACCATGGAAAAACACCCAGGTGAGAAACAATGTATTTTCTGGCAGACGGTTAACCAAGACAGCCTAAAGGCAGGGACAGGCTGTGCTGAGAGGAAGAGGCTGTGCAACTAGAGATGGGGGCTGAGCAAAGACCAGAGTCGGAGAGCTCTAGGAAACTGGACTATTGGGAGCTGTGTAGGAACCATGTTCGTGTTCAGTAGACGGCACCAAAGTGTGGTGGAAGAAGCACGCAGTGATGTTGGGAACTATTTTATGGCTGTTGAGCTGCTACTCCATGGCTAGGAGGGGTGGGGAAACCCCAAAAACTTCAAGACTGATTAAAAAGCAATGTTGATTATTCAACAGCTAAGGATCTGGAGTATTTGACTCATTTATGGAGAGAGTCACACAGTTCTGAGCTGGAGTCAGCTTCTTCAAGAAACATCAGCCAGTGGTGCAGCTACTACAGCCCAGATGGTTTTCTCAAGGGTTAGGTGTAGGTCATGCATGCAAACCTCATGCCTTGTGACAGAAAACTGCGTAGTTTTTACAGGATAGTCAAAGTAGGTCAGGTTCTTACTTTTTCATATGTAGAGTTCAGCATACATACACCTAGCTTGTTCCTCACAACAAAAGACACCTACATCCCCTTCTCTGCAGTACAGTTGCCATTCTTTGCATTTACAGCAAGCACTGAATTCATTCACAGAACAAAACATTGCTGTTGTGGAACTGAGGAGGAAAATCTGAGCAAAAGCAGATGTCCTTTCTATTGAAGGTTTGGAGTGATGCTGTGGTGGCTCCAGGCGGGAAGGCTTGCCTTGTTGATCCATAGGCAGAACCACCTCTTCACTTTCTTGGCAGCCATGAATCAGCTTCTTTTTAATCCCTTCTCCCTGGGGGCTACAAGTGTGAAAAAAATACTGAGCCATCTGAAAGCATTTATTGATGAAATAGTCCTTGCTCTCTTCATCCTCCCACAGGCACACCCTTGGGCCAGGTCGAAGATGCTGGGCAGACTAAGTCCTAATACCCATCTGCAAGGGATTATCTGTAACGGATGTAGTTGTGTACCTAAGCCACACTTCGCAGAGGGGCTTCAGCTCTGGGGCAAAACTGTGACTTTCATTCCATCCACAGAAATTGTCTCAAGTATAGTAATGATCTTTAATGCCAGGGACGTAGTAATCATTAGACTATAGCTGTATCCACATATATTTCAAAATGTTTCAAACAATTATCTGAAGATTACATCCTACATTTGAATTACACTGTCTCGTCTCTTAGCTACCACTTCAAAAATTGTGAAGGTAACAAATAAATTCTTTCCCATCCTTAGTAATCTTTTATATTTTAATTTTCTTATGGAGACTTTTAAATTCTACAGAGTATTAGTTTATTTTCAAAAGATACTTTTATCAGTTATTTTTCTTCCAAGTGGAAAAAAGAAACTAGTTTCAAACTTTGCTATGTGTAAAATTGATTTTTAGATGCATATGGTGATGAAATAGGATAATTGTGATAATGCAAAGATTTTTTTTTTTTACTGAGAATAATACAGAAAAAGTTAATTGATAATTTTCTTAGATCCTACACTTTGCTACATGTCCCTTTTAATATGCGATAATTGATTTTAATAAAGTAATTACTAAGGAAGATAACTCTGCAGATAATTTCCTTGAAAGTAGTTAAAATCCTTTGTTACAGTTTTATCCATTAATGAGATGCAAACCAATTATAGACTAGCATAAATAATAACAGTACTAAATATGATGCACAGGCTCGGTGTAAAATTTGGGATTAATGAGAAAATTAAAACTATGAATTTCACAGTTTCACTTCTTTGAGATTCTCTGCTGTTTGGTTTCAATATAGATGGGTTTAAATACTCCAAGCTTTGAGATGATTTGAAACCCCTCAAATTTCAAAGTAAAAATTCATGTAGAATTTATGGAATTGCTAATATCCTGTTTACATGTGAAAAGAAGGATTTTAATATATAAGCATATTTGGTTCCAGTCTGAACAAACCCCTATGTCTCTCTTTGGGCCTATGTGAGTGAGAATTTTAAACGGATTGACAAGAGCTCTTGAGAAACAAATCACAGCAGCAAAGAATATTATGGAATATAGCTGCAGATTTTTTGGCCACCTACAGACTGTAAGAAGTTATTTTGGTCTCCATCATTTCCCCAGTCAGATTTTCAGATTACAAGCCATGGTGAAAAATGACACATTATTTTACATAAGGATGCCAGATACTGGTAAATGGAGTATTTTTGTGAAGCTTAGTTTAGTCTAATTGTGGGGAAATGAAGGAATATATTAATAGACTTTTCTGGACATGGTTGTGTGGATTATTATCAGTCTGGGAATGGAAATTAAAAACTAAACAATGCCATCAGAAATTGGGAATGTGCTCCTCATTTGTACTTCAGTATAGGAAGTACCAATGATGACAGCTTTAGATGATCTTGTGACCTACTTACTATAAAGTGTGTGACACCTGTCCTAGAGGGTGTTACATTTGCTACTCTGATTATGTTTTCCAAAAGTGGATATTGAAAATAGATTAATTCTATTCTCACAGTTAATTAATAACCCATCAGCCATGGTGTGTTACCAGAGGTGATAGGACCTGCTACATGAACAGAAAATCCAATGTTGCAGTGATGGATAAAAACACTCTCCACTCTATCTCCCAAAGCATCTTAACATCTTTCTTATATATTCATCTTATTTTCCCCCCTGCTACTAGTAGTTTCTTTTCCCATGCAGTTTTTCAAAGCCTTAGTTCTCTGCTCTTTATTTCCTAGCACTTTCACCAATAGGCTCATGTGTGACAGACATACACATCAGTGTTTGGCTTCCAAATGTCAGAATCTCCGCCCACAATCAAAGTGAGCTATACTTTCAGTAGAAAAAAAAAAAAAAAGAGATTGGGTGCTATAGTAATTTTGCTATGGGAAAAGGAGACAAATGACCTATTGCAGATAGATAGTCAATAAAGTTTTACAAAGGATCTTGCTTGCTTGTTGGGTGACCTTATTCCTTTCATTCTCATATTTCTTAAACAATGCAATTTTATCTTTTTGTTTAGCCTCTGTTTCTTCCATTTTTAATGCTGTTCCTCCTTTGTCACTCCACCCTTGTTGGTGACTTAAGTGGTGCCAGGCTGCTGAAGCTGCAAAATCTAGAACGGGAGCCAATCTACCATCAGCTTGTTATGTGAAATTTCTTAATTAACATTTCCCAAACTACACAAAACCAATTCTGGCTCACCCACTCTGACTTTAAAGATGTTCTTGACTACATCATAAGTTTATCTAATATCTGGTTTCTATATATGTAAGAATCTTCTGTTGTGTTTGTGCTGCCTGAAGCAAAAATACAACATAAATGTCACCTTCTAATTATGTGTAAAATTGTCACGCTTATTTCATACAATAATGTGTTCGATAATTATTAAAAGCACTGCACACTTTTTTCACCTGGTTTAGTAGAGTTCATCTCTAGCATAGTCTTACTGACAATGAAACTTGTAACATTTACATATTCTAAGAAATGTAGCAATAGTTTGAAAGATCCTGCATTAAAAATATAACAGCTTCCTCTTGTGAAATGAAACTTACTTTCTTGTTTAAGCTATCCTACCCTTCATCATCACACAAAGAAAGAAGAAGTCTCCATGAAAGATGTCAGATCTTCCTACAGACAGGGGAATATATGTACCAATTAATCTATACCCTGGTTTGAGGTATGTAAAGGCAGGTTCAATACTGAAAACTGAGGAGGTTGTCCCTGTTGGAACTGGAATGTGGGACTGGCTCTAGGTAGAGTAGTTAAAAGATCATAAAATACTATTTGTTTCCACTTGTTTTAAAACTGCTCTCTAGTGTTGAGTGTTGACTTTCTCAGCAAAGCATGAGTGAAGAGGGCTACAGTTCCACTTCACTTCTGTCTTTGATTAGTTTTTGGTTCATTACATTTAATTTTTTTCAATTTTCAGACATATATTTCAATCATCCCAGTCTTAACATATGTATAGTTGTGATCATTTATTTTTTCACTCTTGTCAGGAGAACTGTCAGTTCAAACCAGTCAGTCTTTCAGTAGAATCACAATAGAGTGGATATCTTGGCTAGCTTGTAGCTATCAAGAACTCTGTTAACATCAATATAGTATAAAGAAACAGGGAAAAAATAAATATCTGTATCTCGAGACTAGAACTATAGTAGAAATCTGTTTAATTAGGCATGAAACCTATCACTGCATATTCTCATGCATTTATCAACTCGACAGTTAACTTTATTCTTCAAAGCAACTTTATTATCTTTGCATTTAACCTGCACGAAGCCATCTTTTTAAATCCTTTCCCCCCTCAAATGGCTCACTGCACATTATTGAAGATAATATTTATAAAAGGAACTCATAATGAACAGAAACATTTTGTTTGCACCAGCTTGGTTGAAGAAGATCCCTTAACTGTAAGATGCCTGTGAAAATCACTTTTCATTACAAGGAGCTTAGAACAGTTAACAGGAAAAGGGGTATCGGAGGAGCTGCAGAAAAGCAAAGCTCAAACGCCTTTTACCGGACTTTAATCGTGACCACCCACCCTGACGTTCTCAGCTTAACTGACGAAAAACATTTCCAAGAGCTGGAAGGGGGCCCAGAGGATGCGGATGAGACCACGGCTGATCCCCCCACTCCTAGTTTAGCAAAAGCCCCCCGACGGGCTGGCTCTCCCGCAGAACAAGCAGGTGCGGACGCTACGCTGAGCAGCCTCAGATCCGCGGGATTCCTTGCCCGCAGCATCCCGCAGCGCTCGCTGCGGCGGGCCTGGCTGCCGGCACCGTCCAGGGAAGCGGGCTGCTGAGAGGCGGCTCCGGCGGCGGGTTCCCCCGCGCTCCCTTTTGCTCCTTTTTCCTCCTGCGTTAATTCTGCCTTCGCGGGGGCAGGTCGATGCTTGGCGGCCCCGTCCCGCGGCGACACGCGGCTCCCCCGCGGCGGCCGCGGGAGGTGTGTTCATACATATACATACATATATATGTATTATATATATGGGTGTGTGCGTGTGAATGACTCATAGCTGAGTTATTCTGTGTCATCGCAGCGCTGTCCGACGGGGACGGCGATGCCTGCAGGGGATCTTCAGCGAGGCGCCGTTTGCGCTGTTGGAAGCACGGACGTGTGGAGCAGGAGGGCGAGAACCACGCAGGGCTTTAGGGAGGCACAGGGGAGGTTGTCCCTCACCCCTTTGCTCCCCTGGGCCCCCTCCTTATCCAAGACAGCCCGGCAGAGCGGGGCTGGATGTTCGCCGGTGCGGGGTCGGGGACGCAGAGCCGTGGCCCCGGGTTAGTGGCTGGGAGACGAGGCGGGGAGAAGAAGGCAGCGCAGCTGCCGCGCCAAACCAGCTTGGCAAAGTGGTAGAACCGGCACCAAATTTCTTCCCAATATGGGGGTCGATGTACGTTCCCTCTGGCGAGCGACCAGCCTATACCCAGTCACACGGCTCGGAGAAAAGGCAGCCGGGGCAGCCGAGCAAAAGCGGAGGCTCGCTGAGGTGGGAGGGGGGTGGATAACTTTCCCACCGTGGCATGGGGAGAGGACAGCCTCAGCCCCCCAGGACCGAGGAGAGCTCCACGGGCTCCGGGCACTCCCGCGACCAAGGGGAACACCGCCGCCCCCCGGCGGGCCGGCAGCTCCAGGGCCGAGCCCGGGAGCTCGCTGCCCCTGCCCGCCGGGGGCCGCCGGCCGCCACGGCGGGACGGGCTGCTCTCACCGGTGGTCTCAGCTCACCCTCTCGGGGCCGGTCGGAAACGGGGCCCGCCTCACCGCCCGCTCGCCCCTCTCCGGCGCGGGGGCCCGCCCGGGGGAGGGCTGCGCGTCACCGGATCTGGTGGCGCCGGCAGCGGGGCGGCGTTACGGAGCGCCCCGGGAGCGGAGGGGGCGGGCGGGGGTCCCGGGCGGGGCCGCATCGCCGCGCCTGGCTGCGGCCGCGCTGGCGGCGGCGCCGCCTCGCCTCCCCTCGCCTCCCCTCGCCTGGCCGCGCCTCGCCTGGCCGCTCGCCGCCGCGGAGGGGCGGCGCTGCCTCCCCGCACTCCCCCGCCCGGCGCCCCCGCTTCGTCTCCGGGAAGGGTGCGGGGACCCCCACGCTCCCCCCTCGGCACGGCGGCGGAGTTCGAGCCCGCGGCGGCTGCTGGGGCTGGGGTGCGATGCCGTGTTAGCCGGCGGCCCGCCCCGAGGTAGCGCCGGCGGGAAGGATCGCGAGTTGCCGGGGCTGTGGCTGGCACCATGGGCACCGGGCGGGGGGGCGAGGCGGCCGGGCTCCCTGCGCTCCTCGGCTGAGCCCGGGGATGTGCCGGCGCCCGGTGGAATTATTTTGGAACTAGCGCGGAGCGGTGGGAGGAGGGCGAGCGGCACAGCGTTTCACCAGCTGCGAGGAGGTCGTCCGGCTGTGCTGTATAGGCAAGTAAGCGCTCCTTTTCTGTTGCCTTTTCGCTGCCTTCTCTTCGTCTCGAGCGATTTTTTTTTGCAGCCGCTGGTCGCACGCTCCTGGTTTGGAGGCAGGATGGTCGGCGGCGCCAGCGGCAGTTCTCAGGGGCTAAGGTGCGGGAGGCTGGTGGCCGGGATTGCAGGGGAGCCCCCTCCAACTCCGCCGGAGTCCGCCGCGGGCATCCCGCCGATGCGGTGCTCCGGCGCACAGCCGGGCAGGAAGCTCCATGTCCCAGCGCTTCCCGCTTCTGCAACTCTAAGAGATGATGCCTTCTTACAGGCGTTAATATAAAATGCCTTCTCCTTTGTGCTGAGCTGTAACTAAATTGCTTTCTATCTAAATTGCTTAATTGCTTTCTATCAGTGCTTCTTGTGGGAAGGAGGCAGAATGCATGTCAGCCTTTCATACTCACTTATGAATTCAGACAGTGAACCCCGAGTTTTGATTTGTTTGCCTATAACTTTTTTGTGCCCTGCCTAGGGATTTCCATTGAGATGCTCTTGCTGTGAGGTTATGGTTTGTCCAGCCTTGTTTGTTTGCCTACTTTTAGCCTGTGGATATTTATTGCTATACTTGACATAGCCACGAAAAAAAAGTTGACTGTAATTTATTTCAATGTATGGAGGACAGGTTGCAGGCAGGGGACTAATTCTGCTCTCAGAGGAACTCCACTTCAAAGGAGGAGGCCCATGGGGCTGTAATCTCCAGCTAAAACTCAGAGAGCTCAGAGCAGACCTGTCACACTGTAAAGAATGAGTTCTGTTCACTTTTCAGCAGTGATAACATATAAGCTAAGCTGCCTGCCTTCCCATATCTATGAAACACCTGTCTCTGAAATGCAGGGAATAGATATGTGAATTCTGGGCAGGTTTGGGAGAAGGCAGAACTTTAGACAGTGTTTAATTAAGTTTGCTCATATTGATTTCCTCCATGTCATCTCTATGAGCCTGAAAACTGCAATCTATTACAGTGACCTTGATGCATGTTGGGTTCTAACATGAAAGCAGCACAGAATAAAAGCATTTACACAGATTTATAGCTAAGGTCTGATGTTTCACTAGGAGCTCAGTTCCACTGAGTATGATAGTTTCAGCAGGGCATGGTATATGTGTAGGAAGTAACTTGCTAATGGTGATGAAAGTATAAGTTGCAGTGTTGGAAACATGTCCTGCAGAAAATGCCAGTGTGCATGAAACGTCTATTGAGTTTTGGATATTTCATTTTCTAATCAGTGAGATCTGAAGTGAAAGGAGTGTGTGGGTGTGTGTGGCAGTCTTAAGGCTTCCCAGGTTAATGCACTTTGATTTGTCAGCAGCAAGAGACCTTTTTATGCACTGAAATACACTTTTTTAAATAAATACAATATTGACATGATATGATAAAAAATGTTGGAATGTCCATACGGTGAACATGTAACTAACTCAAGTTTATAGCTGAATGATAAAGTAAACATTTCCTGTAATGGTTGATGGAGATTATTGAGGGTAAATTGGCTGAGGGGAATGTCATTTGTTTCAGTGCAGTTTACGGATAGTGTTCCTGTGGTTCATATTTCTGACTCTCTGAAGATGCTGTGAAACACAAATAGAATAACTGTTGCTAGACAGTGGGATGCAAACCTATCTGTTACTTAAAACACTCAGCTTATTCTGTCTGGTATCAAAAAATATAGTTTGTAGCGAAATCTGCCTATGGTTTTATTGTAGTAATTCCTTCGTCTGTTGCAGAGTGGCAGACTTTCACTAGGCATGTGCAAGGGAGATCATGAAACACTGAAGCATGCAGTGATGTGGAATTCATTTGGGCTCTGTATTACATTAGAGGTTTCCACAATTAACATAAGTAAATGCTTATGCCTGATTATATAAATAAAAGGAGTTTAAAAATTGTATTAGCTTTGTCACTTCTGATTCATGTGGCAGAGCCCTCTTCCTCGTTTTCTTTTTAGTCCTTCAAACTAATCTAATGCTGTTCTCACTCTGCCTGGAGAGGAAGAAAACATAATTTAATGATGTATCATTTGGCTTTTGCAGTATCTTGTCCTATAGCTATGAGATAATCTAGTGAAGGTCCCCATCACTGAATTAAAGAACATGGTGCTCTAGACTTTCACTTACAGTCAGGTTTTCACTCTTACGTGGCTGAAGAACCGAGTTTTAGCAAGGTCTGATAGAAAAAAAATGAATGCTTCTTTTTCTGTTAAAAACTTGAAAAGAAAGAGGAAGGTAAGACTTGAGGTCTTTAAAGATATAGTTTAGAACACTCACTTCTAGGTTTTTAATCAGAACCCTTTATCTTCACATGTTTTCTTTATCTTTTACTTGATACTTGTCAGAAAACCTTCCTGCATAGTTATATTTTATTTTACAATGTGTGTAGTTCTTAATTTTATAAATTCAGGAGTGGCTGTCATAGGGTTTGCTGTAAGGCTATTTTAGTATCCTCTTTAATGTTCTGTATCCCACTTAGCTTGTATCTTTTGAATCTGAGATTTCCAAAGTACAGTATATTCAACTTTATAGTATGCATTTTTGGTTTAATACTATGGAAATCTCTATAATTAGAGAAGATGTTGACTTGATTTAGAATTGTCAGAGCAAGCTCAGAAATTGTGTTTAATTCCTAATTTTTTTTTGTGTTTACTCAGACATGTTTTTTGGCTTTTTGGGCGTAGCGTTCATGAACTGACTGAAATACTTGTAAGTAAAATTAAACACACCAACAGTTAAGCAGGATTTTTCTAGTCAGCCCAACCCAGTTGAGTGTGTCATTCCTATTTATTCATTTTAGATTGAATATTGAGACAAACAAGAGCTGTAATCTGCTCTCAGTTCTTCCCTCTGAAGTGCTCAGATAATGCTTGTATTTTAGCACTGGTCCTTGTGCCTGAGCTCTTACCAGTAGTCATTGCCAGGTCTGCTTGCATGAATTGTTAAAAAGATAAGGAGTTGTAGTGAATGATAAGAAACATCAAATGGATTTAATGTGTCATGTTTCTTGGCCCTTCTCATGGTTGTGCTTTCAGTTTAGGTTTCCCGGGGAGAGGATTGAATGTAGTTGGGTTTAATCCCAATGAGAGTCTGCTACATCAACTGGTACCTTTGGCAGTATGCTGTGACACTGGCTCAGCATAATTACACAGACGAACTTCTGTATTTTCCCTGAGTTTGCTTACCATCACTGGAAGAGTCACAAAACCTTACTGTCGTTGTGGCCTACCTATATTTTCTGCATTCCTGTTGCAGATTTTCTGAGAAAGCATGCATTAAAAAACAAAACCAAAACAGATCATGCCTCAAGATCCAACTATAATCAACATCAGGGAATGCAGTGGAGACACAACTAGTGAAATTCACACATATATTTAATTATCCGAGGGAGAAATTATTATCCATCTTGAGAGATTGATTTAGTAGGTGATGTGTCTACTCCTTATGAAGAAGAGGAGCTACGTGATATGCAAACAAGGCTTTTTTCCACTGCACACTTAAGATGTGGCTGTCATTGCCATTTGAAACTATGAGATTTATCTTCAATAATAAACTTGAATTGGTCAAAAGAGGTGAAATGGTCTGTTGTGTGATGAGTCTGGTTTTGCAGTAGCCAAGGGCTGCGTTGTTTCCTGGGGACTTGCTCTCTTCAATTTATTAAAGTAATGAATAGAGGGAAACTAATCAAGAAGAGTGTTTGGGATAAGATTAATTTTATTAATTCTCCAGTTTACTTTGGGTAATGTTGGACAAAACCATGGAAGTTCTTCACTGTGATACTAATGCGAGTGTAGCAGTAGTTTTGACTTACATATGTATAAATGTTCTAAAAGATGGGATTGGGGTTTTGCATGTGAGGCCAAAACATGGATAAATGATACTGCTGGACACAGTCTGCTGTGCCACTCAGGTACTTCAGAGATAAGGCAAGGATGATTAATGGAAGTCTCTGCTGTACATTCCACTGTGAAATGCAGGAGGTCCCCCATGCCAAAAGCCAAGTGCAGCTGAACAGAGTCTTGCCCTGAGGATGGAAGTGGATGTTCCAGATGTGGAGTAAGACCTGGAGCAGAGCAGAAGTCCCACACTGGTGCTCACAGGGTACTTTTCAGCAGCCACTGAAACTCCTGTGTGAGATGTGGTTGAGGTAAAGGCACTGATGTTTTGCTGCTTTAGTACTGGCATGGATATTGAGTCTGTGAAAAAACTCATAACTTCAGAGATGCCATGAGTGCAGTTGATTGTTGGCTCAGTTGATTATTCTGCAGGTCACTATCCTCTGGAGCTCATCTCAAGAGTGTTGAATTCTCTGTTTTTGCCTATGAAGTATTTGTCACTTGCTGTTAGATTTCAGTGTTTCTTCCTTGGTCAGGTGAGATTTTGGTTCAAAGATATGCTTTTAAAGCTTATGACATCAAGCACTTCTGAAATGTTCATTGCTTGGAGCTTCTGAGATAACATTATCAGAGGAGGAGAAGTTTATTCATCATATTCTTCTGAAGTCTGGCTTTATTTTACCTTTTGTTCATTCTCAATGTGTTTTTTTTCAAATAGTAGACAGAGCATTGGGTTTTGTGTTGAAGACGTTAGAAATGACTCCTTAAGTAAATTTTATATTGCCTTTGATCAAATTATTCAAATAGAATTAGATTTAAGTGTGAGCAAATGCTGTTAGAATAAAACAAAACACATGCCTTTTCCCCCTCCACTTGTATTAAATTTATTTTAAAATATACAGCTAAGAATATATATATGTATTCTATAAATATATATGTAAAGAAGCAAGAATGGGAGCACTGTTTCTGACATTCATTTTTCTTCCCCTTTCTGTCAAAAATTAAAGAGAATTTCATCTCATGAGTGATAGTTATCATACCCTCTGATTCTTTCTAGGTGTTCTTTCTGGCCATTTTTATTGAATTTAGTTTAAAAATGGCTCTGAATTAAACAAGTATAATACTAAGATCTTGGAAATCTTTTAAAATCTTTTCAAATACATAATATAGCTGTTAATATTTGCCTTACTATAAAGCACTGATTCTTAATTACAGAATTGTTTCTGAGATGCTTTGCTGTTTCTAAATATATCTTCATTCAAAATTATGTAAGGTAGCTTTTTCTAGTTTCTCTGTATGGCAAGATGTTTTGATTGACTCTTTTAAGAGTTATGAATAATGAACTGTATGTTTCAGCTTCAGCAACACAAATGGACATTGATTTTCTTTGGCTTGCTTTTGACCCCTAAAGAAGTAAAGCCATTTGAATTTTGCTTGTAAAGGAACTCTTTGCTCTCTCTCCTTCATTTTATATATATTATAAACAACTTTTCGGAACTAATCTATGCTAATCAGATTTTTTTCAAGTGAAAACCGAGGAGAAAATCATCAGCTCTACAGTTGTCTTGCAGTTCTAGGTTTCATCACACACAGCTGTCTGCCTGTATCCATTACCAGTTGGTATCGCAGCTGTATGTTGCTGAATGCAGCAGAATTCACAAACAGTTCTTCTCACAACTGTTTTAATTGGTTATTAAATGGCAAACATTTATGTGGCAGTATAAGGGTTTGGTCCATGCAGAGTAGTTGTTGTGTAACAAAACACACACTGATGCATGGGTAGAGTTCCTAATTGAAGACAGATCTTGAGTAAAAATCAGCGTCAGACCTGTGTCTCTGTGGATTTTAACATTTGGAGTGCCTTCATTTTCATTCTGTGAGTTATGTGTTTTACTTTTTTTATGAAACAACTGTGTGAATATGGAATGCAGCGGTAAAATGTAAAATATAAAATATAAAAGGTATAAGTGGTAAAATGCAAAAGTAGTCTTTTGAAAATCAGCCAGAGGAATGGATATAAAAGCAAACTGGTGTTACAAGAGTCAGAGGGGTTAACGTGTTATGAACAGGGCATGATTGGGCCTTGCCGGGGGTGAAGTTAGTGGCAGGGCTCCCTGTCTCCAAACTAAGCAACTCCATTAATGGAAGTGCAAAAATAGCTACTCTGTTGCTTTTTCAGCTGAAGCAACTTCTCTGTCAAATACAGAGACATTCATGAAGAAATTTTATTGAGGGAAGACATTTCCAGGCAAAGTGTATAGAAATCA
The DNA here is from genome assembly GCF_001604755.1 of Lepidothrix coronata. Classification (NCBI taxonomy): domain Eukaryota; kingdom Metazoa; phylum Chordata; class Aves; order Passeriformes; family Pipridae; genus Lepidothrix; species Lepidothrix coronata. Next base: position 2,569,461 of record NW_016690186.1, on the reverse strand, counting down.
TGATAGCATCTGATGGTCATCACTTCTTGCCATATTTTAGCTCACTGGGTTAAGGAAGGACCTTCCTGGATAATTGAATGCACAAGTAGATAATTTCTTTCTACACCATGTCATTAGTCTTTCAGATAGTTAATTCTTAAGCAACTGTAGTAATAGTTCATCATATGCTTCTTTTCACCACTTATTGTCTTATGTAGCTGTGAGGTTGCTTGGGCTGTTTTCTTGGGATGTCAATTAAAATTGCTTAAGTTTCAGTTTATTAATCTGTTTTATGCATCAGCTTTCCTTTTCACTACATTAAATAACCTATTTAACCTCCAAAGACAGGGCTGATCTTACTGATCAGGAATTATATTCTATTTGTTGTATTATTCTCCGTGTTCTCAATGCTATATACGTTTGTGAAGTTTTCTTGTTAGTTTAGAAAAACCCTAAACCTTCTGTTTTTTGGTAGATGGACTAGAAAGTATTCATTGTATGCTCTGATTAATGGACAAATTCTGTTGTTAACAGTGATTTGATATTGCCATTTGTCACTATGCTCCTATACATGTACAACTTACTGCCTTTTTTAACCTCTTCATGATGTTACAATACTTCTTTCTGAAATGAAAATCTCAAGGTTAATCTCAAGCATTAATTATTCTCCTCATGTAATACATCTTGCATCCAATTGATCGCTTTCTCAAGTGTGAGATTCTGTAGTTTTTTGTGCTGTTTCTGTGTGTCTATATACAACTCTTTATTGAGACTAATATATAATTAATTATATAGTCTGTATTTATGGGATTGAGTTAATGATTTTTTCTCTTTGAAATGAGACTTGATTTTTGCTTTTACAGTTAACTCTATAGTAGTTGTCTAACTACAGGAAAGACATTTTTTCTGGGGAAAAAAATTTGGGAAATGAAAAGTAAAGTATTTTTGGAATAAGTTTCCTTTTGGAAAATTACAAAAGCATTATCCAGCATCTTCTTTTACTCTCAAGAGCATAAAATGACATAACACTTTTTTTGCTAGCTACTGCATGGTAGTACCAACTACTATGTGTATACAGCCATATGCCTTCTATACAGTTCTTTGACGGCTGCAGAACTCTGAGCCTGAGATCACCAGGAGCTGGGGTCATAAACATCTAGACAGACTGTATGAAAGAAGGCAGTAAAATATAGTGGGCTTGCTTTTTCATTCTTTATGCTGTGATAGAGAGAGGATATCTATGACCCTTGAAAAGAAGAAAAGGTGAATAGCTGCATTTCTAGACAAAGCGGAGAGAGAACTGTAAGAAGGACAGAAGCAAGATGTTTGATGAGAGAGCTGCTGTCCATGTTCTTGAGGGGAAAGTGGTGTTTCCAAGACTGCAATTGTTCAGTAATCTTCAGAACTGCAACTTTGAAATACAGATCTGCTGCTCATATTCTGCCAGAAACATGTTCCGTTTCCATATGAGAAATGTCTGGGTAAGGCTGTACCTGTGTCATCGTTCTCCAAAAGTCACATGAATTCCCAATATTTAAAGCAGGAACTCATGTGCAAGAATTCAGGTGCATCCTTAGATGGACCACTCCCTTCTGCAGGTCCATTTGTGGACGTAGTTGAGATGCTTTGGTTCTTTGGCCTTTCTGAGATTGGTCTCTAAGTGCATAAAAAGCAACATGAAAATTAGTGAAGTCCTCATGTTGTCTCATGTTAGGACAGACAAAAAAGTGGTATCATCAGGACTTCTCTTTCTTTTTGCCCTCCAATACATGTACATACATGTATCTCTGTCTCAAGATTAATTCTGTGATAAATTTGGCTTCCTACGCATACCTGTTTTTATAATAGACTTTATATTGTTCAAAAGTCTCTGACAACTAAGTGGAGTTAAGACCCTCATTTCACAGTTCTAATTTCCATAGGAAAATTGTCTATAACAAACAGCTGAAACCAGCTTTAGAGGCAATTGTAAAAGTGTAAAATTAAGATTGTGAGCTTTCTAAATACCAATTCTGCTTCAGAGAAAGTGGATGAGAAGGAGGCTGCTTTTGTGGATCAAGTGTCAATATTGCCTGTTACAAAGCAATACAGAAGTTTAACTTATATTCCTCATTTTATGGCATCAGATTTGTCTTTTTTGGATGGCAAGAAGTATCTTAGATCTTCCTACATAGAAGATCTCTCTCTGCAGGCATTTAAAGTGCTGGAAAAACCTCTGCACAAAAGCTCACAAAAATGATGAAGTACTTTGAAGTTTTGCAATTACAGCTAAATGTCACTTTCTGCAGGTTTGTGGCATGTAAATAGCTGGAGATGCTACTGCAGGGAAAGCTAGTCCTTTATCTTTAAAAAATACACATCTGTAGTAGTAATGTGCATTTATGAGTGTATAGACTGTTCTATGTGTTCAAAACCTGTGGTCAATACCTCTCTGTCTGTTTGTCAAAGCTTTTTGTTAGCTTAAAAAGATCTGATTACATAAATACCATCTTTTATTTGAAAGATTTTCTTAACGTCGTCCATCTGAAATACACACTTGTATTTAGAAATTATGATAAACAACCTGAAAGCACTCTTTTAAGTACTACAGTGTAATGCTAGTCATTGAAATTATGGTCTCTTATATAACCCAATTATTTTCACAGTACTGGGGCTCATTTTGGATGAAGATTAGAAGCAGTGTTTGACTTTTTTTGTTTTTGACTATGCCGACGAATTCAGCATAGTGAGTGCACATACAAGATGCTCTAGATTGGGAATAATTGTATGTACCAATAACATCTATCTGTGCAGCCTTCAATTTAGGATGAGGGTTCCTTTAGAGTCTGTGAATCAAATCTTCGGAATGACATTTAAAACACTAAAATAATGGGAAATAAAAATCTGTGAAGTAATTTATAAAAATAACGTGGTATTTTGCATGCAGCAGGTATCTAAAGTGAAGGATGCTGCTGCTCATAATTAGAAGGCTTTTCAGTCCTGTAGCTGCTGGAAAGGAGACACTGTGTGTTGTTCTCTGTATAGAGAAACGGTTCTTGGGATAATCCTCATGGCAGTTGTACTGCTGATTTCCGTAGCAGCCTGTATGCAGTTGCTTGGAACAAGAGTGCAGGTGTTTTGTAATAGCATGGCAGGCGTGATGTGTGACTGACTCAGCTCCTTCCTCAGTCATGGAGAGGATGTTCTTCTACCTCACTATCAGTTTTCATCAGGCTAGGAAGCTTTTGATTTACTGAAATACTCAAGGCAGCTCCTGAAGTGTGAAATTACTTATATGATTGTCCCTTCTGTCTGAGTAGCTACCTGGTATCTGGGGCCTTGCTGGAGTGCTCCTATTAAAAGCTTGGACATAATATTTCTGCTACAAGTCAGTGACCATGCTGCAGGTTGTTGCTTGTGGCAAAACTGACTGTTGGGCTGGGTGTTTTGTCCCAAAAATCTTGGGCATTTCTTCTCATTTCTTCTCACGGCCATTACTGACATGATGTCTCTTCCTGTCTCCCATTTTGCATGTTCTGGCTCATCATGCCAGTAGCTCCTATGTTTGCAATCAGTCAGCACCAGGAAGGCTATGAACTAGGTTCTTTCTGGCCATCTTCTTGTATTGTAGCTTACGGGAGAGTATGTGTTTAGTCATGGTTATTTATAAGATTCATAGTTCTGAGACTTACTTCCTAGAAGTCTGTGAGATCTTCATCATAATAATCCTATAATGTCATGATACAATGATATAAAAGTATATGATTCAAAGAAGAAGTGGTAAGTGGAGAGCATTTCTTTGTTGTTCATATGTACAGCAGTGACATAGATGGCACTTTTTGAGGTAAAGGTGTCATCACGATAAAAGTGACTTGGGTTACAAAGACTGTTATCAACTCAACTGTAAAACTTCAGGCATAACAGTTGTTTCTGTTTCTGGTTACTGATACATATATACAGAGAATATATTTCTCTTAAATTTCCATGAGGCTTGATTTTTGCTTTTCATCCAGTTTTTCCCTGAAGGGATAACAAAATTGGTAATTTGAGAGCAGCTCACTTTGACATTTTTGAGGATCATCCCTCATTAGAGCTTCACACTTATGATTTCCCCCCACAGTATTTCTGCTTTATCCTTTACAGGCTTATGACTTAAGTGTGCTTCATACATATATGTGTGTATACGTGTGTTTGTAATAGATAAATGTCTACATATGTGTGTCAAATATGATATGCTAAGTGCTTGTCAGCCTGGATAGCCCTAGAATTTTTGAAATTTGTAATAAAATCATCTTTGATCATGAGAACAACCACATTACATGGGTGGATGTTCTTGTGGCTTCTATTACATCTACGTAAAGTACACAGTGGCCAGTACTTGTACAGGGATTGACCCTCTTTCAGTTAATCTTTCTCAGTCTGAGTACCCTTCCCAAATCTATTCAGAATTACAGGTGAGGATCATCTACCTGGCCCATTAAATCTTCTCTTTACATGCCTCTGCTGCTTCCTCCTTCCTCACATCAAGCTGAAGCTCTCTTTTGTTTTCAAGCGTTTTATTCAGTAAAGCCTAGTATTAGGTGCTGTATTTAGCAGCTTACTGAGGCTTTTGTTCTTTCCTCCGGCCCACCACTGTCTGAATTGCCTGAAATTTCCATAATACATGTTTTTCTGTCCCATACAAAAGTAAAAATGCTCTACTTGAAAATCTGCCTTTATAACATTCAGTTGTCATCTTCTACTAGGATGCTTGCAGATGGTTTCCATCTGGAACTGATAAATGAGAGGGTTTTCTCAGTGGTTCATTTTGAATAGTTTCGTATGAATAGCTTTATATAATTCAGAGAGATCTTAATGCCTAATTTTTTTGAGTAACTGAAATTTTGCCTCTTTTTCCCATTTGCGTGCTGTTAACCAATAATAGAATCTACTGTTGTGTTTGAAGGTATCCTGGCACAGGGCATGAAAACAGTATTTCTTGTTTCAGTAACTACACTTGACTATTTAATTTTAGGCTAATTTCTTAAGTGAAATTGCAGGTGCTTGATGTGAATGTTTTTAGATAACTGCCTTTAGGCAGTACATAGCAGACAAGGGCAGAATACATGGAAATTTACTTTCAGCTTGATGAAATGTCCATGTTTTGTTTATGGAGGAGTCTTCATCATTGGACAGCAGTTGTAGCAGTGATAGGTTAGGTTCCTTGGACTTAGACCAGTTTTCATTTGTTCAGCAACAGAAAATTTGAAGTGTCAAGAGTTTAGTTTCAAAGTACAGGAAAAGGACTTCAGAACAAACAGCTTGATCAAAAGAAATGACACATATCAGTTTGAAGGTACAGTGAATTAGAAAATGCAGTGAAGAGAAGTCTTACTCTTGAACCCCAATTGTGAAGATGGAAAGTGCAGGGAGAGCCAAAAAAAGATGTGAATCCTGTTGTGCACTGGTTCTTGCCTGAGTCACTATCATGCTTGTGAAATGTTGGTGTTGGCAACAAGCAGTCCGATGAGTGGGCAGTGCTGGATGGCTGAAAAGCTGACCTGCCTCCTCCCTTGGAAAACAGACCTCGGTCATTTCTTATACTACATACTCTCTTCCTCAGAGTTTGCAGTCCAAAAATAACATAGCATAGCAAACGAGCATACTGCTGGAAGAAAGGAGTGATCAACCTGTCTTGACTAAAGAGAGGTGAGTGGGTGTGGTTTGTAGGCTGCTCAGAAGCTGTGTAATAACTGATAATTAAACTGGTCTGTTATGAATTTTTTCAAATTGTCTTATCTATAATGTAGTGGAATTTTACCCCAAACTTTTCTCTGTGTAATATTTTTTGTTTCTGAAATTTAAGAAAATTTCAAAACTGTTAATTTAAAGCTACTTATTTCAGCTTGTCGATGTCAAGTGTACAGCGTAGAGGGTCTCAACCGTGAACTGGAGCTCTGAATTGGATTTACTCTGTGATCACCACATAGACCTGAGCAAGTCACACAAACTTCTTTTGGTTCATTTGTCTCATTTGGCTTAAATTCATACTTTGTGGTCACATGGATGAGTACCTTGAGATTTCATTAATGAATGTTTGCATAAAGGTTTATTTCCAGTAGTTAGAAACAGAGGAGGCATATAGTGTGCTAGCTATTGATTTACATGCATTTTTGGTTTCTCAGAATATTTTGCATGATCTCATAGAAAATTTCTGTGTACCTGGTCGCTGCTTTCTCTGATCTATTAGGTTTTGGAAGAACATTACACAAACTGGGAAAAGAATTTGATTTGTTTTAGGAACACTGAAAATGGATTTACCTACATCTATTTTTGACATCAATTAAATTTGTTATGAAGTCATATTTGCTCATTTTCCAGTCTCTGTCTTAACTGATACATTGTAAGGAAGAACATTTGACAGTCTTAGAATTCACACAGTGTAATAAGCACTTGAAAGAATCTCTCTGCAAGCATTCTGTCTGTGAATAGAGCCACAACTGCTACATAAATGTATTATTTTTCTACTGTAGCACTGTAAAAGGAAAAAGGGGGATATTATTAGAGAGCTATAAATTCCTAAAATAAATTGCATTTTGTTTGTATTTAAAAAACCCAGCTGAACATATGGGAAGTAACCCATGCTGCTTGAATTCTGACTTAAGAAAAATTCCTTTTCCTACACTAGTATTTAATTTCAAAACTACCATAATTCCATGGTCAAATTTGGATATGGATTTGATATGATGTCACATTTTTCCTGTTAAGAGAAAGAATTAAAATAAAACTGAAATATAGAAGCAATTTAAATGAGAGAGGGAAGATACCCTAGTATAAAGGGAATGATACCAGATTACAGAAATGGAATGGTTGTTAATGAAAATCAGATGCTTTGATAAGAAGCCAGAAGTGGACTAGAATGACTTTACCATCATGAAAAAAATACTCATGTTATGGCAAGGCCTCTAATGTATGAGGCTTGTGCATGTAGAATCAATAAAAATGACTGTGTAAACAGCATAGTAGTGTCTCAGAGAGTTATCCCTTTAAAAAAGAGAGAGAACTGCCCATCGTAGTCCCGTCTGTCCCACAGCACCTTTTCAGTGACTCATTCTGTAAGATGAATAAGCAAGCAGGTGTATTAATTGGTGATATGAGACATTAAACCACTTACAATTTATATTTTGCTATCCTTGCATACAATAGATGTCCATTAGAAAAGACTTCTAGTGCCATTGCCTTTCTCTTCCACATCTGCCTTGCTATCTTAAAGGCAACAACTGTAGTTGATATGCAGACTGCCTCACCATTAGGGCCGTGCTTTGCTTAATAAGAAGTTATTGTTGCATAGCATTGGGGATTGTGAAATATTTTCTCTTTTAAACTGAAAATCCACTGTGGTATTGCATGTATTGCATTTATGTAAATAGCTCTGTGGGCCTACTACTGTAGGACCTCAATCCCTCCACAGCAGTTGGTAATTCTGCAAGCAGTATTTTCATTTGTCTTTGGTTTACTTTGAGGTGGTAGATTATCTATCAAGAATAAAAGCTCACATCCCTGGCGGATGTGTTAGTTGCCAGTTGGATTAATAATGGAGACTGTTATCCAGCTATGTGCTTGCATAAAACTTTTAGAAAATTTTATTGTCATTACTGCTCCCTGTATGACCCATTTTGCTGCAACTGAGTATGAGCAAGAGACTACAGACTCCTAAAGGCTTTCAGAGATGTCAGACATGCAAGTATTTCTCATCCATTCACCCTCGTGTGGGCATATACATGCAACACGATAACACAAACTTAATTTTATTAAGCAGTCAAAATAAAAAAATAATGATCACTATGCCAACATGTTCTTTGGTTTTCTGTTACTCTCTGGATGTTTTACCTACTGTGTTGTAATTCATGGAGTACAATTTTGTGTTTATAAAAAGTGTATTGTGAGTCCTAGTTAAAGCTTATTGTGGCCAAATTGGTAATTATGATACAACTGGGAAAGGCAGTTCATTAACAGAGATGGGGATATGAGACATAGGCTTCCATTAATTTGTCTGAGTACTTTTTAAATTATGACTGGGGGACTGTGAAATTTACTTTAGTGTTCAAAAAATGGGCTAAGAGAAACTGTGATCAGTGGCAGTAGACATTTTGCAAAGAAACTAGATGGATGGATGGATGAAAGGCTTCTACCACATAATTTTGGGCTCTGCAGTTCATCATTATTCAGTCATAAAGATTAAAGCAATTTAGAGCTTAGAAGCTATGAACCAAGAGCTGCCCAACAAAATGTCCAAAAACACAGGGGAGCCCTGGAAACTGATTCAAATGCACAGGGATAAACTTCTAGAACCCCTATTTGCATTTAAATATTTATTACCATTTTAACTTTTTATTTTCCTCTGACATATGTCTCTCTCCCACACCAGATTTCAAGTCTTTGAAGGAATAGTAAACATTTCTCTCATTAAAGGAAGTCATTTTGTGCTCTTTCTTTCCTGTGGCAGTGACAGAGGATTGTACAGTGTAGTATTTTTACTTATTGATTAGAATTGAAATTTTTTTCCACTATTGAATTTTTACTGTTTTTTTTCTTTTGTTTGTGGTTTTTTGTTTGTTTGTGTTGTGATACCTAACACTCCAAGGAACTTTAGACAAATTGTAAAGTTTATTTATGGCTCCTACATTTTTGGGAAGCAGTTGTTCCTAGACTTATTCAGATCCTCCGACAACCATACAGTGCTCTTGAAAATGAAATGTAGCATTCACACCTTCATTTTTAAACTCTGTTAAACAAATTACCCTTGAATCTGAGGGAAAAACATCTCATTGCTAGCAAAATTGGCACAATTTGTAAACTGGCTTTATGCTTTCTCTTGGTTTCTGTTCAAATAAAAAGTGTAAAATATTTTTGTCTAGCTGAGTATATTTTCTATAAAAAGTCTAAATTTTCAGTGATAAATTCTAGTAAAATTTTTCTCCTGGCAAAATATTAGTGCATGCATGCTACAGATCCCCAGGAAACTGCGAGGTTTATGTGAACTGGACTTGGGAATACTGAAAAACATTTGTTCACAGGCATTTTTGGAAGTGTAAACCCCTCTATGTCAGTATGGTATGTGCTTCAGAGATTTTTCATAAACTCCAAAAAGAAGAGAATTACCCAAATATATCTTACGGGTTGGGGTAAAGAGCCAAAATGAAAGCTGAAAGATACATAGTTTACCTTGACTGTTTGAGTGCTGCCTAAGAACTGAATGCAAATCTGTAACAAAAAAAGTGAGGAATGTGGTCATGTGTGCTGTTTTCATACATTCTAGGACTGATGATCTGAAAGGCTAATTCTGAACAAATAGTAGGATCAGTATGAAGAAAATCTTGTAAGCACATCCACATAATTTAAAAAATATCTTTTTAACAGGAAGACTTTTTTTCATGTGCAGTACTAAAACACAGTGGTGGATTTACATCCCTTTTATGTCTTCACATAAGTAACCTGTTTTATTGATTATATAATTTATTATTTTTACATTTTTCATCCTCTTCCAGTGACTCAGTGTCCTTTATATTCAACCAGAAAAAAAATAGAAAAATAAAAATTACTTTTTCTGGGGACATCAACCAAACAAAAGAGAACTGTTATTCTATGTTAAAGCAACTTCTGTTTATCAAAGGTTGACAAATAACTACTCTGGAGCTGGAAAACAAGTCAGACAAGTTTATATCACAAATGAAAATAGTGAGGTATGTCTAATAAAATTGGAACTCAATGGAAAAAGATAAACTGAGTTCATTGGGTCTGAAGCCAAGAGCATTGCTACAAGGAATGTATAATGTACTGTGATATAATTTTCAGTGGTAGCTTTATGAATAAGAGGATGGAACATATTAACATTTATGCCGATGGCTAAGACTAAATTGAATTACCACTGCATTAACTGGAGTAACAATTTTACCCTTTCCCTTTTCCTTGCAATTATTAGAAAATTATTTTCTTTGGAAAGAAAACAAAACACATTATTACAAATCAAGTATATTGTTCCGTCTTTAACTATAATGAATATTCATTGGTTGGTGTGGGTAATTATCTTTTTAGAAAACAGAGATTTATTCTGTGAAATCTGGCTTACAGTGTAAAAAACCTGAAATGCAAATATGAAGCTGAATGATGATGGCATTGGTCATATTTAAAAACTCTGTGCTAAAACAGGTTAAGGTTGATCAAAACCATCTGTTTGATTTTTGTTCTCAACTGCAGGAATTTACTAGGATTCCTCTTATGACTTCCTGACCGTTAACTAATATAGAAAACTGTGCCTTTATTAAGTGACATTAGGATATCACATTATTATAGTAGTACCTTGCACTCAGCTGCACACAGTGTTTTGTGCCTATAATGCCAGATGCACTGCTCTGCACTATGGACCATTAGAAACTGAGAACAAGCAGAATTGTATCCAAGAGCAAAGCATTATAGAATCATGGAATAGCCCAGGTTAGGAGCAACCTCAAAAGATCATCTGGTCCAACCTTTCAAGAACTCACAATCTGTTTTATCCCTGCTGTCAGTTTCCTTGTAGGGACTAAGAAAACATTTACTTCAGGTAATGCTTAAAGCTTCATCATTTTCTGAGTCATGCAGTTTTCCTCTTGAGGTGGTATGTTTATCAACAATACCTAGTTATCTATACTTATCTATCTTTACAAGCAGATTGTTTATACACAATTTGAAGACTTTTATTACCTTCTTACTTCTCTTTATTTTTTATGCTGTCAACAGTTTATGCTTTTCTCGCCTCCTGCCATCTTCCCACTCATAGGTATCCTACTATTTTTTCTCCTGAATTTTCTTTGGTGTTACTGGTGTAATGGTTTTTACTTACTTCTTTTTTTTCCTTTACTCATTTCTTGTAACTTAACATTGTCTCTCTGCCTTCATTCAATATTTTTTTTCTTCTTGGGTGTTTGTAGTCATGGAATTCATCATGGCTGAAAAAGATTCTTTGGTACATCGTGGAATGGCAGTATTTCAGATGTGTTTTCACAGATGTAACTGTGAAATAGTGAGCAACCAAGCTCATTAAAGAACTTCATCTCATCAAAAAATGTTAAACAACAGTTTTCAGCCTTATCAGACTGAAAAAGAGAACTGGTCAGCTAGTAAAAATTATGTATAGTGGGCACTATGAGTATGGGTGAAAAAAAAAGTGCACACTAGGAGCTCGTGTGATGGGCTTCCACCCTTCACAGAGCCCCTTGATTATAGTTCCTGTTTATGCTCCTGTGTTGTGAACCTCTAGTGATCTTTTGGAAGCTGGCAAGGGTTTTTCTGGCATGTTGAGAGAATATTGACATCCAGGAAATTCTTCTTTTATTTCCTGCAGCCTTAGTAAGTTTTTCTCCACTTTTTTTTTTTTTTTAATCACAGAGATGGACTTCATTTTGCTTAATGAAAAATGAGACTTGAAGGGATGGGCCTTAATACACGTTGGACCGCGTTGTGGAAGAAATCTTCCTTGCCACAGCTAGTGACCAGATGGTCTTCTCCTACAGATCTTCTGCTCTGATAAACTTTAAATCTCTGCTTATAAGGTGCTTATGAGCTTTAAAAGCTGATTTTTTTTATTTATTTTACATTCTCTTACAATATGTCCCCAAGAAGAGCCCTATTTATTCAGTTCCCTTAATTGCAATACTTTTTTTTTACTGATTTGATGTTGATGATGTATGTAGTCACAAAGGGTCAAAGCAGGTGTTAACTGTCATAAGGGAAGTGGGGTGCAAAGCTGACACCAGAAAGGCAGTATTTTAGGTAGGGGCTGGTGTGTGGTGGAGGTGGTGGTGGTGGCTGTGTTACTCTGAGTTTGCAGGCGGCAGGAGCAGCGATACCAGGAGAGCAGCATATGCTGTCATTGTCCTGCTGCCTTCCTGGCCACACCTTATGAATGAGAGGAAAGCCATCTGGTGGGAGCTATGTTGAGGACACCGTAGGCATCAGGGCTGTTCATGCCGGCAGTGGCTCCGCCGGCTGTGCCACCCTCCTCATCCAGCCAGCTTGAGTGCAGCATGGAATTGTAACATGTAGCTGGTCTCAACTTCACTGCTGTCTGCCTGGCTTCCTTCCTCACCATGGCGGCTGAATGTAAGGATTTAATCCTGAAAATACATTCATATGCACCATTGCCTGCTTAAATGATAGCATTTGAGTATTAATCAGTGGCAGTCAAGTACAGTAAGGTAATATTGGCCTTAACTCACAATTAACAGTCCTTTCTTGTGCTCTTATCTTATTCTCTGTATTTTCTGGTTATACTGTAAGGCATCCTTTCAAAACCACCTTTCAACCTAAGCAAAACAGAGATGATAAATTGTCTGATGTCTTTTTATGTACTATTTGACATTCTGTTCTTTTAAATAATTTATTAGCAGAGAAATTGCAATGAAAGGGTGACTGGCTTCTTCCAAACATTGATCTTGACAATTTACGATCTTTCACAAAATATTTATCTTGTGTCCAAGAACAAAAATGAACCAAGAGACAGATTTGATATTGTATCAATGGGTTCCCTCCCCTTTTACGTGTTTCCTCTGTAAAAGAGATTTGAATCCCAGTTAATAAAAGTTGAATTGGCTCAGATAAAATGTTAGGATGCCTTCAGTTGTGAAAGCAGCATAAAAGAGCTGGAGTGCAGAGTAGGTGAGAGAGGTTACCATTGAAGCTGTCAGGAAACTCAGTTTGTTACAAAGACCAGGCAGTGTAACCTGTTTCATGTTTGTCCCTGATACTTCAATGTCTCAATCAGAACTCCCTAGAGCCCATTTTAAAGATATTGTGAGTCTTTTATCAGTTGCTTTGAACATTTTCACAGTTATTTTGGTTTCCACAAAGTAACATAAGAAGTTTAAGTTGTGATTTCTTTGAGAGATATTTTGAGATAATTTATTTCCCTGTTGCAAATAGATATTCACATTCTGCTGAGTGACAGAGGCAAGTTATCCTCCCAACTACCTTTACATTACTCTGTCTTTACATATAATACACATCAATAACAATTGTTATCTTTCTTCTTTTTTAAATCAGATTTTAAAACTGAATTTTAAGTCTATAGTTTGACTTCATCAAAATCAGGAGCTTGCTTTTGGAATCACTGCATTCCTTGGTTTTAGAGTTAAAAGGAAAAAAAACCAGAAATTGATTCTGCATGTAATTCACACGTGCTGAAATATGTGGTTTAACATTGCATTCATTAAACTGTTGCAAAGTTCTCTTGTGTTATATAGCAGTATACTGTTGAGGAGTATGCTGAATGACTCCTAAGCTGCTTTTTGTCTACACAAGACTGTCTGTGCAACAATTGACATTAGTCTTAAGAGAGTTTTAAACTAGTGCAACCTTGGTGTCAAGTTGGCCCTTATTCACAACTGCTTTGGTTTTGGAGTGCTAGTTTATGCCTTAGCTAAGAAGAGCATCATTTGCTGCCTCCCAGAGTGCTGTCATGCTGTACTCGTGGCCATGACAGATCACTTCCACTAGTCAATAGAAGTTAAAATAGATTCTCTTCCCTGTGTTAGCTAGTGAGTGAATGTGTAAGTTAAGTAACGCTCATAGCTTTATCCTGGAAAATCTTCTGAAATTCCAGCATTGAGTGGAATTAGAACCTTGCCTGGATGTAGCAGAAGATCATCATCATCATCATGGCTAGGCTTCGCGAACAAGGATTTGGGAAGGGCTCTACCCACATTTGCTACAAGCGCACTGGTGGCTAAAAAGACCAATATGAGATAGACAAGTCTGGTTGCAAAAGGCTCAGTAGAAAGACTCCTTAGATGGTATAGGCAAGATATGATTCTTTCTGCGTTGCCTTTTCACCTTGAGAGTGATCCTGCGAGCGTTCTCAAAGGCATCAGCAGCGTTACAGATGGTGCGTTTCCAGGCTTCCCGATTGGAGGCCAGAGTAGACCAGTTATGTTGATCAGTATGGCCGAGGCTGAGATGTTGTTTCAGGGAGTCCTTGTATCTTCTCTTTGGGGCTTCTCTCTTGTGGCAACCAGTGGCAAGTTCACCATAAAGCAAGATCTTCGGGAGGCGGTGGTCCTTCATCCTTGAGATATGTCCTGCCCAACGCAGCTGTGTTCTCAGCAACATGGCCTCAATACTTGTGACTGCTGCTTGTTCTAGAACAGATGTATTGGTCACATAATCTGACCAGTGGATGGTTAGGATTGTACGGAGACAGCGTTGATGGAAGCGTTCTAGGAGTCCCAGGTGGTGGCGGTAGATGACCCATGATTCAGATCCGTATAAGAGAGTAGACAGCACTATGGCTCTGTAAACACTGATCTTTGTGCTTTTCTTCAAGTATTTATTTCGCCAAACTCTTTTATGAAGCTTTCTGAAGGCACTGTATGTCTTTGCTGACCTGCTGTCTATCTCTCCGTCAACCTTACCCTCCGAGGAGATGAGGCTACCTAGGTAATTAAACTGCTGGACTGATTTGAGCTCTGATTTGGCAATGGTGATATGGGGATGATGGAAGACTTCCTGAGGTGCAGGTTGATAGAAAACTTCTGTCTTCTTTGAGCTGACTTCCAGCCCAAAAAGCTCAGCAGCCTTTGCAAAGCAGGATGTTAAACACTGCAGAGCTACTACTGTGTGGGCGATGAGGGTGTCGTCGTCAGCAAAAAGCAGCTCCCGGACAAGATGATTTAAGGTCTTAATATGGGCCTTCAGTCACCTTAGATTGAATAGGCTTCCATCAGTACAATATCGAATGTAGATGCCATCTTCATCATCGAGGTCTGCCATGGCCCTTTGGAGCATCATACTGAAGAAGACTGTGAATAGGACTGGTGCAAGAATGCAACCTTGTTTCACACCATTGGTTATTAGAAAGGGCTCAGAAAGTGCATTTTCATATCTGACTTGGCCATGCTGATCCTCATGACGTAAGATGATCATTTTAAGGAACTTGAGGGGACATCCTAAATGTTTCAAAATCTGCCACAGACCTCTTCTACTCACAGAATCGAAAGCCTTGGTGAGGTCAACAAAGGTTACATAGAGACCTTTGTTCTATTTCCTACACTTCTCTTGCAGTTGTCTGAGAACAAATACCATGTCTGTGGTACTCCTGTTGGCTCTGAAACCACATTGACTTTCAGGTAGAAGTTCTTCTGCTATAGTGGGTATTAGTCTGTTCAAAAGTATTCTTGCCAGGATTTTGCCAGCAATGGAGAGCAGAGTAATACCACGGTAATTTGAGCAATCTGATTTATCTCCTTTCTTCTTATACAAAGTGATGATGACTGCATCACGAAGGTCTGATGGGAGTTTGCCTAGTTCTCAACAGCGCACCACAAACTTGTGAAATTTAGCATGGAGTGCTTGGCCCCCATGTTTCCAGACTTTGGGTGGAATTCCATCAACCCCAGCTGCCTTGCCGATTTTCACCTGCTATATGGTCTTGAGGGTTTCTCCCATAGTAGAGGCAGTATCCAATTCATTCTTCATCGGTTGTTGTGTAATGTGCTGAATTGCAGAGTCTTGAACTACATGGTTGGTACTGAAGAGAGTCTGAAAGTGTTCAGACCATCGATACAGAATGGAGGTTTTATCTTTCAGAAGCATTTGACCATCAACATCTGCGCTGAGTAGAGGGCTTTGGACCTGGTTTGTAGGCCCGTATCCTGTTTTCAAGGCCTCTGTGATCACCCGTATCTGCGCATAATTGAGTTTTTTGTGCTAGATTGATCCACCACTTGTTCTGGATGTCACGGAGTTTCTGTTGGAGCTTGCTGCATGCAAGATGAAAGGCTGCTTTTCTTACATGACAAGATGACTGAGCAAGGTGTGCTTAGTGAGATGTTCTCTTTTTCCTCAACAATTCCTGGATCTCTTGATTGTTTTCATCAAACCAGTCCTTGTTCTTCTTGAAGGAGAACCCTAAAGATTCTTCAGAGGACTGTAGGATGCTATTTTTAATATGTTGCCAAAGTGTTTCAGTAGAGGGATCTATAGAATGATTTTCGAGCTTAGTTTGAAGATTTGCCTGGAATCTGTCTCTCACTGTGGCTGTTTGAAGATTGTTAACTTGGAGTTTCCTCCTTGGGATACTGCCCCTTTTAGGTTTGAACTTAAGGTTGGAGTTAAGTTTACAGCGCACAAGTCAATGGTCTGTTTGGCATTCTGCGCTGGGCATCACACATAGAAGATAAGGTAAAGCACCTTTGAAAAACAGAGACTTTTGAAATATGGAGACTATGTTAGCTTGAACAATGTCTGAGCAGAATGTAAGAAAATGTTTGCAGCTTGTAGAAACTCAGATAACTTCAGGAATGAAATGAAATGTTGAAATTATTTTTCCTGCAGGTATGTTTTGGCATATCAAGAGTTTTTTTTTTCTAAATGTAAAACCTGTTACTGGACACACTCTTATGCTTTTTGTATTTCTATTTTTCCTCCTTTTAAATTTATACCGATATCTTGTCAGACTCCATTTGTAAACAAAATGTATTTTATTGTAATTTTCCCAAAAATTTTGTCCAACTTAGACATCTGTAGTTCTCCTGTACGTGTCTTGTCACAGGATGCCATCCCTGTCTCTGAGGAGAAACCACATTATGAGTTTTGTATTTCAGAGAAACCTCATTCTTCCATGAGCAGTCTCTCCCTGATTGCTCATTAAAGCTGATCCTCATACCTGTCCACTTACAAGATTTTTCCTTCAACATTCAATGATGTTGCAAAGAAAGAAATGCTAAGAGTAACACTGAAGGAGGTACCACATCTGTCAGTGCAGGAAATCCAACATTAATAAACAAAGCTCTTAATAAATGTCCACATTTTTTAACAACATATGCCAAATAATGCCAGAAGAAGATGCATCTTAAGGAAAAAAAATTAATAAATTTAAAAAAATGCAACCCCCCCACCCAAACCCTTTGTAGGTCTGTAATTTTCCTCTGTTTCTATTCCAGCTGGCTTAATTTGACTATCTTCAGATCTCCCAGGATTTTCCTTCTGGGACAATTAGTTTATTAGTCCAGTTTACAGGTAGGATTGTTGAAGTTCCTTATGCTGTTTCTATTCATAGCCAAGAATAAGTTCCCAGGTTTTTGTTGTCAGATATCCGTGCTTGCACAGCATAGCTCAGCATGGTTTGTGATGTGGGTTGAACTTCAATTTGTCTCCAGGTAAGAAGCACATGGAGCAAAGCATAGTGTGTCTTTCATCTTGTGGGACCACATTCCAGTGATCACAAGAGACAGATTCTCTGTGCACATAAATCATGTGTGTTCAAAAAGAAAATTACCATTACATTTCAGTTTCCAAATAAGTCTCTCCTAATAATTTTGTTGCATATTTATATTTTGCACAATGTTGTGGGTTTGGGTTTTTTTAAGCTTTGAAGCTTGGCATTAAGAATAAACGTAGATATTATATACATACCTTTTTGTTTTCAATAATGTTTCCATAGGAAAAGGGTAGAGTGTGTCCTGTTTGGGCATTCAGTGCTTTGATTTTTGATCCTTTGCTTGTAAATAATCAGTATTCATCTGAATACAGCACCAGAAAGGAGGC
The DNA here is from genome assembly GCF_001604755.1 of Lepidothrix coronata. Classification (NCBI taxonomy): domain Eukaryota; kingdom Metazoa; phylum Chordata; class Aves; order Passeriformes; family Pipridae; genus Lepidothrix; species Lepidothrix coronata. The sequence continues at coordinate 2,551,944 of NW_016690186.1, read as the reverse complement.
AAATATTAAAAAAAAGTAAATCTTTTAACTTGTTTCACAGTAGCACTTAAAAGAAATAAAAATAACCTTTCATACTAATTCCAAAACCTCAAGATCTTTTTTGATTTTGTTGTAAATTTCTTCAAATATATTGTTTAGTCAAAAGTTACTTAAGAATTTACTTTACTTTTCTTTATTTTTTGAAAGATTACGAGTTTTAAAAACCTTGTATCTGTCTTTTGGGTGATACTTAGCTCTACTGATGACAACAGCTTTTTTCAACTCATATTTCTTCCTGTTTATGTAGGCAGTTTTATGTTTCTCCAACCATGAAAATGTATATTAGCACTGCTTCTGATGCCTGGGAAGTTAGATTATATTTTTTGACTGGTAGGAAAAGCAGATAAAAATTATGATCCTTCTCACAAACCTCTCCCAGAAAGTGCAGTGCCCATTAAAATTTCTTTTGTCTATGCACCAGGAAAGAAATGTGCTGAAGCAAAAGTTTTGGTTTACTTTCTTATATTACCGTTCGCCAGAATTAAGGATATGTGTGGTTTTCTTTTCCTCTATAGATGGACTTCTACAGCACACCCGGGTTCATGTGTGAACCTCATACTTTAGTTGGGGTTGAAGGACTTGAGTAGGGCAAGAAATGGTTTATTTGCTTTAGTTTTTGTTGATTTTTTTTTTTAATTATATCTTTTTCTTTTTTTTTTAACAAAAAGATAGCATTATTAAGATTGCAGCTTCATGTATTAAAACCAGTGAGTATATGTGTTCTTCAGCTTTGTCCTTAAATGTAATTAGACAGTCCAATAACATGACAGCATACCTATGTTCCACTGGGTGTTGCAACATTCACTGAATAAGATAAAGAGTACTAACGAAGGAGTTGGGATTCTCATATATTTACATGATGAGTTGCAGCATTTCTTGTGGCTAGTGAAATAAGGACTGGAGCCACAGGGTTAATGGAAGAGTGAAACGAAACAGTGAACCTGCACAAATACTGATCTGAATGTCTTTTGGTGAAAAAGTAACATTTTGATTTTTGAATTCTAATGCACATGGGAATTACCTTTTCTTGTCTGATATTTGCATACAAAATGTGGATGCATTTTAGAGACCTGTTTTATAAACACCTGCTTTCATTTGGTTTGATGTGGGATATATAATTTACTTCTTTATAGGGGGTTGACATTTGTATGCTTCTTGCACAGTTTTTATGGGGAATGGAGCAATTCAGATAAATATTTTTGTATTAAAGTAAATGAGTGACCTCTTACATGCCAAAACCCCCTTATTTTGGTAGTTTTACTGTCTAGAAACTAAAAATATAACTTAAAATTTCTGGAGTGAGCTAAGCATCTTGAACTGTTGTTTTAATCCTTTATTGAACAGGTAGACAGTTTTGCTGGTCTGTCCTCATTTTTACTAGGTTATGGACAAGTTTTCAGTGTGAGAGCAAAATGCCTTTTTTTTGCTTTTTCAGGTATTTTTAGAATATACCTGATATTATCTGGTACTGGGAGGCAGACAATTTAGGATTAAAGAGCTGAAAGATAATCATGAACCCTGTATATGCCCTATTGCCTTAAAATCAAATGATAAGAAATATGCTGTAGGATTTCTGGTATGTAAAGATGCCTACTGTAATAAACATTGTTACCTTTAAAGTATTAGAGCAAGCTGAAAATACTAGGGGAAAAAAAACATCAGAACGCCGAATGGAATCTAAGGCAACAAAGAAACAAACTTGTGAACTGTAACCTGAAAGGAGGTTGTAGCCAGGTGGATTTTCATCTCTTCTCTCAGGTAATAAGCGACCGGACAAGAAGAAATTGTCGCAAACTGCACCAGGGAAGGTTTAGGTTGGATATTAGGAAAAACTTCTTCACTGAAAGTTTTGTCAAGTATTGGAACACGCTGTCCACGGAAGTTGGTGAGTCACCCTCCCTGGAGGTATTTAAAAGACTTGTGGATGTGGTGCTTAGGGACATGATTTAGTTGTGGACTTGGCCATGTTAGATTTATGGTTGTTCTTGATGATCTTTGAGGTCTTTTCCAACAGAATTGATCCTAAGATTCTATATTTCTGTGGTTTAATATGCTACAAATCTGAAGTGTAACTCAAGTATACTGGGATCTTTCCTTTTCTGAACAGGATGAAACTAAGTCTATGTCAGATTGTCTGACTAAGACAAACAGGGGACCTGAAACATTTCTGGGTAATCCTTTATTGCTACATGAGCAAGTTGCTTTTTTGGGTGTTTTTTGTTTGTTTCTTTGTTTCTTTGGTTTTGGGGGGTTGTTTATGGTTGTTTTTTTTAAATTACTATTTTTTTGTGGATGAATCAACTTGGTTCAGGAGGCCTTTTCTAGCTTTGCTATTTTCTTATGAATATTGGAGCTAAACAGTTCTGTTTGTCAATGCTAGATTAATTTCAGACATTCTCTTCCTCCCTCAGCTTCTCTGTCTTCCATTTACACAGAAAGCCCCCTGAAAGTGAGAAGTAAAACCCAGGTTTAGTTGCTGGAACCTAGAACAGATATTAAAGCAGGCTGCAGCTGGAAACAAAAGTGAAAAATCTGGACAGGATGAATCAATATCAGGAGAATAAAATGCTAAGAGATAGACACAATGAGGAAGGGTCTTCCAGAGGGGCTGAGCTGGGCAGAGCCAGGGGACATCTGGCAGAGCTCAGTAAACAGACTTGGACTAAACTGAGAGCTAACATCTACAGGTGTGTCCCCAGTAATGAGGGAGAGAACCAGGTTTTTGCAGTTTTTTAACTGACTGATTTAATAGTTAATCTGTCTTAGCTCCCTCTAAGATATTGACATGTACTTTTAATTACCTCACACAAGTAGTAATTATTCTCAGTTTCAGTGGTTGTTCCTGAGGTATTTACTGCAGGTTGCTATATTGTAGTTGGGTGAATTAAAAAATATGGATGCTCCATTATGCGGTGGTATAGTTGGGTTTGTATCTATATTTTGTTCTTTCTTTGCTTGCTAATTTAAATGTGTTTCTGTACTTAAATTCTCATAATAAAAGCTGAAAACTAGGGATTTTTTGAAAGTTAATGGAACTGCACCATTACAGTAGTTTTTCCCTGTATCACTCTGAAATCAAATTCTTGCAAAAACTAGATTTATTCCAGAATTGAGCTTTATAGGAAACAACAGTTTAATGTCCATTTAGAAGAGCTTTGAGTTACAGTAAATGACTAAAGCTGGAGCTTCACTCATTTCAGGTCAGTAGCAAGCTTGTTCAGAGATTCCCTGGAAAGTAGTGTGCCAATTCAGAAAATAGAAATCGAATACATCTGCTCAGCAATGAAGTTCTTCATAGTCATGAATTGATCTTAATGTCAGCTCCAATTTGTTGTGAGATTTTTGAGGCGTTTCCCAACAGACGGGGCCTCAGTGATTTATTTTTTGTTGTGAACTGAAGTGCTTAGTTTTTCTTGGGTAAAACTTATTCACTGCTCTTGAGATTTGTTTCCTGCTGCTTTGAAGCATGTCCTGTCTTTTGCTTTGGCTGGAAATGTTGCTCAGTTGAGTGGTGATTTTCTCTGGGAATAAAGTGAGGAGAGAGGAGTTTAGGATAGATTTTTGAAGTCTTGCAAACCTGTGGCACAGAGGTCTGCATGAGGGCTCCTACTGACCAGAGGAAGCTTTCTCTTCATGAAATATTTTCTTGTACTTGCAGGTTTTACAGCTGATTTTACTAAATCTGCAGAAATTTCTTTGTAGTCATGCTTATTCTTTTTGCTTCCAGTAAACACTTAACCTGCACAGAAATAAGTATACTTCGTGATGTATTTTTAATATTTGATTAATTAATATTCAGAAGCTATAATAAATACTTTCATTTCTTTGCCTTTATAGGTTATTTTAATTGAGTTTTTTAAAAAATATAATAACCTTTCCTGTTTAAAATTGAATATGTAGTTCTTTGCTTTTACAATTTGATATGTAGCCCTTAGCTTTTGCATCTCAGTATTATTTTCTTTCATCTCCTTCATTAAAAAATTGTTGGGAACCATCAGTTTATAGAGATTCAATTAAGTAATTTGTTTTTCATAATCAAATAATGAATCACAGCAACCAACCAAGTAAACACCCTTAGAAATGATATCTGAAATATTTTTTCATGAGTCCCACACCAATTCAGTGGCTGTATCTCAGGTAATAAATATTATTTTATTATATTAGATAATTAGATCATAAATTTGATCAGTCCAACTCACTAAAGGATGGCTATGATTTGCTGCTAAAACAAATTAATCATGATGGCATATGTTGTCATTAAGGCTTTGTTGGTCAACCCTGGTTTTCAAAGACCCTACTTCTCTTTAAGCCATTGATTTTTTTATTGCAATGATATTCCACAGAATGGAAATACAATAAATTATCCTTTTCCTGCTTTCATGAGATCTAATAGAAACTTTATTTCAGGAAGGAAGGAAGGAAGAACAGACTCAGTTCCCATCTAAATGACTTTGTGTTGTCTGCTGCCCACATTTAGTTAATCCTGAATAAATTTCCAGAGAAGTAGCAAACATTTGATTTCAGCATTGTGTGACTGCATAAACATCCTCATGCTCATGAATAAATGGCATAAATTGAATATCTAAGATTTCTATGTGGGAATTAGCAGGGGAAAGGCAATTTATTTCAGACTGCCAATTCTTACTCATCACTGGAGTGCTTTGAGGATCTCTGTAATATGAAAGGCTGTTCCTGCCTCTCCTTCCAGATCTCAGTTTTGCTCCAGCACACTAGAGGAGGTCATCTTCTCTGTTACGAGAAAGTGCTTTTGTTGCTTCACCACTGAAATTTCACTTGTGTTTTTTTATGTCTTGAGAACATTTAAAAGGGGTAAGGTGGAGCCATGACCTTCATTCTGCAGAACTTCTCTGATTAGGAAAGGAAATGGGACCTGTGCTGCGTGAAAGTAGGTGTCACTTACAGACTGGACTATGTTTGACATACTGCTTTGCCTAGCAAGACCAAGCTCAATCTGGCCTTTCACTATCTTAATTTTTTTCATGTAATTTGCAATAATTCTGTACATCACTATGTTTATTTGAAAAGCTTACATCGTCAAACCATTTCTTTTTTTTTTTTGACTTTGCAAATAAGCTTCTAAAGCTGTAGAGACTAACTGCAGCTTGTATATAGTAACTGCTTCCTATCCCATTCTCTCCTCCACAACAGTAGAACTACTGAAAGATGAGCATTATTTTCAAGTGTAGCTTTACTGATTTGGCACACAGCTGTTTTTAAAGTGCATTATACTTCAAAGGAGCATAATATTATTTGAAATGTGTCATGAAAAATAGAGATGAAGCAAAACCTAATGTTTCCTATGTATTTAGGGAATACAGTGCTTCTAACTACCAAAAAATGTTAGGGCTGCATTGTAATGCAGAAAGTATGAGAATCTTTTGAATGTTATGGAATGTAAGGAGTATCCATCAAGGACAAGATTATAGAGAAGCATTTACATTAATCAGTGTATAGTTGAAAGGAAACAACACAGCGATTCAAGGGTGTTGAAATGCCCATGAGACCATTGATGAGATTATGCTATGAAAGGAGATTTTTACAATGATTTCAGTTTATAAATGGATTATGTTGTGCTATTCAATGGTACATAAATAAGATCTTGTAGGAGAGCTGTAACATTCATATCTTCTCCAAAAGGACAGAGATGATGATTATAAAATACCATTAGAGAAGGGTAAATGTGGGTTTTGTTTTATTTACTGTCATCTATGCAATCATGCAACAGAAAAATAAGATTTTTAAGTCATGTGTGACAGCTTTACCCCCAGTGTTTTGTGAGAATGTTTAAAGTGTGAGATCTCACACAGTGAGAACACGTGTTTCTGCAAACAGTACTCTGACCAGTGAATGAATTTAATGAGATTCATTTATATATATGCTGAAGAGGAGTTGTATTATTATTGGTATTGAGTGTTATTTATCCTTCAGTAAAGTTTTAAAATTCTCTGTTTCTGCTGATGAAAGATTATTTGGGGTTTTGATCAGATCTGAAAACCCTTCTGAAATTATTTGCTGACTCATCCACTCTATGCCAAAACCTGTTGGCTTATGCCTCAAATATTTAATTAAATATTTTATTTCAAAGCCAAATATTTTGAAGGAAATAATACATAAAAATGGCTTACAGACTGTCTTAAAAAGCATTAAAGCTGATTTTAAAATTATCCTGGTGGAATAGTATTTTTCTTGTCATGTTTGCTGAGAGTAAGATGGTAACTGATAGTTATTATTCAGCAGGACTGACAAATAACAATCAATCTGTGATTTCCTTTGATAGATTTTTATTATGTTCAGAGCAAGAAACTTGCTCGGTGGTTGTAGCTGCAATTTAATCAGTAGAGAATATAAATTTACTGCTTTGACAGCCTAATGATGTAGAAAGCACTGAGGAAGAAATAGTCAATAAAGAGGTAAATACTTACTGATCATACCCTTCTTCAAGGGAAAATCTTACCTCTGCTATATTAGGTAGGTTTTGATTTTAATGATGCAATTAAATGCTAAGTAGCACAACTAGTCCATTAAAAAAAGTTTAACCATGTAAACAAGGTTTTACTTTGTGTGATATGTCTAATTAAAGGAACTGTCCATACCTCTTGAACTGTCAGTGGTGTAGGCTAAATGCTATATTACACATTAGTGTAGTTTGTATATAGATGCTTACTGTAAAGATACTTCTTTATTTTTTTTTTATTTTTTTTTCCATTTAAATACAAAAGTAGTCTTTCTTGGCCTCTCTCCGTACTCTTCTCTTGCAGTTAGCTTCAGCTGCATTCAGCTGCATCAGTAGCCTGCAATTTTTGAGAATAAAATGGGCTTATTGATTTTACTGAATCCATTTAATATTTTGGTGTTTTGATATTAGATTTTCTTGGATTTGAAAGTGTTTTTTTCTGTTTTTTTTTTTTTTTTTTTTTTATTCACAAACAAAGTCCACTCAGTCTTTAATTACCAAAAGTCTTGTGTAGTTCCTTCCAGTACTGATGAATAGTTAATTTGCCCATTCAAACTGTATAAGGGGCATGGTGAACACTTCATCTCATGGTGGTGTTTTTAAGAAAGTGTCCAGTTCTGCGATGAAGAGAACAGGGAAGATTTTGCCTTCCAGTTTCTCAGAGTCCTTTTGTAATTTGAGGATATTTGGAAATAATGGAGTGTCATTTTGGGAATGACAATTTTATTGCTAGAATGGAGTCACGTAGAAATAAATAAAATGTCTATGAGAGGTCAATGTAATAAGAACTTGAAACTTTGCAGATGTGGTAACTGCCCAATAAATGTAGCATTAATGTTGGTTGTAGTGGCTTGCAGAGTGTAGCACAAGTCTGCCTTATATTGCCACAGTTGTTTCTAACAGGAATATATCAGGGAAGTCTAAGTTGACAAAGTCCAATTGTTTTTTTGATTATAGCACTCTATGTTGTATATGTTGTACCAATCCTGGTAAGCTCTGCATCCCATAAGTCTTTCTGGAGACCAGCTGAGAATACAGTTGCAAACACCACTCAACCACTCACTCTGCTGAAAGGCTAAATCAATGATCAGTATTATCAGTGACCTTTTTGTTGGCTTGTCAAGAAACAATGCACAATACAAGCAGTTACTGTGTCAAAAAAACCAAAACATATTTGTAGGAATTTTGTGTTAGGCACCATCTAGACTGTATGCGATTTTAGGATTGCATCAATACAGCAGTTGGGATTTTACAACTTCAGAATGATTGAAATCTTATTTACAATTTAAGATAAGGCGGGAAAAAGGCCTTTACTTATGTTTCAGAAGCAACATAATTTATTGATTATTCCTTAGCTAAATTTGTTCCTACTTCAGAAATGATCCAATTTACTGCAAGTACTTTTATATATAGTATTAAATGTATAAACTATATACCATGTTTTTTATAACATTACATATTGTGACTTCGGAAGGTATTTAGATGTCCAGATCAAGACCTTTTCTGAGACTCAGTGTATGTTACGTGTAGGCTTCTGCAGCAATTCAGAGCACCTAAATAAAACTACTCCTTAATAAGCTCAGAAAAAGTGTCTCTGTATTTGTTACTTTTAAAAAGAAGCTTACAGACTGGAATGATCTCGCTTAAGCATGCAGTACACTTAGTGTCTGGTGATGTGAATACTCTTGTATGTTTTCTTGCAAGTATACTGCTTAGCTGATCCAACATAGCAAATTATGGTTTGATACCTGGAGATAAATTTGGAAGGTGAGTAGTCAAGAAACCTATCTGTTCACCTCATTTGTAAAGGTTGTTCCACAATAAACACTTCTTTTTTAAAGCACACTGTAATTTCATGTATCACAACAATTCAGGATAAAGTAAATGTCATTACAAGTGTAATTTGCAAGAAATTGTCTGTAAAATAAATTAACAAATGCTGTATTAGAAAGGGCATAATAGCATCATGGGGGAACAAGAAAGGTGAAAAATGCAGAATGAAAAGGGGCAAACCTCAACCATATTTTTTGACTGATTGAAAAGCAGTGTATTCATACTTACGACAAGGTTAAAATGTTTAAAAAAATATCAGTTTTTAATACAACTCAAAAAGAATGGCACTAGGAACAGCTGGACATTTGAGCAAGAATAAAAGAAAGAATGGAAACCTGTGAATGTGGAGGACACACTGATGGGTTTGGTTGTGTAACCAAAGCTGGGTGTCATCGCATCAATCAAAACACACCAGGCAGTGTTCCAAAATCACAGCCTGTGAATAAGATCTCTGTAGAAATCATATGGAATAATTAAAATTTGGGGAAGATGTTTCAATTTGTGTGTCCTTAAATAGTGATAATTCCAATTTGAGAGGGTGCTTAACTCTCATTTATGAACACATACATTTTTTCAAAACAGCAGTGCTGAACCATAAGTCCAATTAAAAAACCACAACATCGCCCCCCAAAAAATACTTTTTTAAATGTTTGTATGAACAATTGCATGAATATATATGCATGACAGATGCAATTTAGTTGTGCTGAATAAGCACTGCTACAACTATTGAGAAAGAGTGGAACTCTAGTCTGCTTACCCCTTTTGCAAATTGCTCACTCCCTGATGATGGCAGTGACATTTCTGGTGCTACTATAGCAATATATTAAATTTACTGAAATATTTTGGTGACAGAAGCTCTGAATTCTTGGAACTTCATTAACTCTGAAAAGCTGCTTCCTGTGTTTTGCACACAGTACTTCAAGGGCAGGAGAAACCCTTGCTGTTTGCATGTTCATGTTGATTGCTGGAAGGATATAAACACAATGCTGGGGAACTTGCCATGCTTCCCCTTTGGTGTTTTACCTCTAGTGTGCATGGTAAAGCATTGTTAGAAACACATGACAATTTAAAATCAAATATGGATTGCTTCCTGATAATGCATAACAGAAAACTGTTCACACTGATATTTCTGAGCTCTTTGAACGTATGATTGGCTTGGCAGAATCAGACTGGGCTATCTAAGCAAATTCAGTCTCCTTCCCTGGATATTGTTACTCTGGCACAGTCTGTGTGTTCCAAGGCCTTTCATGAATTTGCAGTGGATAATTAATCAGTTTTATGTGCTCCTGATCTATGAGAATAAGATATATAATGTACCCTCTCATACCTGCCAACTCCCATTCAATTTTGTGAGCACAAGAGTTCTCAAATGTTTATACGGTTGATCACATTTCCATCCAGACTGCTGTGTGGGCCACCTGCCCCTTCTTTGCAAAAACATTCCAGGGGAATTAGAGCAACTGACTCCTGAGGGATGTCTTTACTCTAGTTTATGGAGTTTTTAGTGAAGGTCAGCAGCTGGAAATAAGGAAGAGAAAAACAGAGCAGCATAATCTTACTTACCTATCTGTGAAGCATGAAGAAATTTATAGATCACATGGTCCTGACTCACTATGCAAGAAAACCTCTGACCGTTTCCCAGCAGTGTAATTTATTTGAATGTTATATACATATACAGATGAAAAAAGGAAAGCAGGGAGGATGTGTTCATGCCTGTCCAGAGATTGTTAATGAGTAAGAAGAGAAAGTACTTGTCTTTAAGGCAGTTCAAGGCCAAGACTAGAGCACCCAAGTTGGTGAGGTACTGTCATCAGACTGAGAGATTTATGCAGAGTCACTTAGCCTGCTCTGTTTCCACCACAGTATCTGCCAGCAGTAGCCTCTATTGGATTGAGTTGCCAGCTGACCAGCATTTTTGTTACCTCACTGAAATTGCTGTTTGAGCTAGACCTGGTTTTGGACTAAGATCTTTCTTATGAAGTGTGCCTACAGGGCACTTTTCTTTTAAGAAAATGTTCAGATTAATTAATTATTTGATTTTCAGTGAGGCTATTTCCGTAATGGATTTCCAAAGAAAGAGTTCTTGGAAAGTCCTTTCATTCTCAGTTGGACATTGAGGTATGTACTTAGCTTTAAATATGAAAAGCCTTTTACTGAATTATTGATTGATAACTTCTGTTACTGAGATCTTAACAGAAAATAGGTTTGTGAAAAGGCTGTGCTCAGGCTCAGAAGAAGCCTGTACTTGTAAAATATTTTAATAGTAAAATATTAATATTAAATAATAGTTAAATTAATAAAAATAAAATATTAAATAATATATAAATAAATAATATATATTAAATAGTTACTTTTGTTTTCATTTAATACACGAGGATTGTGTATATAGCTAAGTGTGATTGCAGTGACCTGAAATGGTACCTTCTAAAGATGCTCGCTTAAGTTTGTGGCTTCCCTATGGTGGTGGTTTAAGCTACCTTTTTATGTTCATCAATTTGGTAGGAGGACATGGAAAAAAAAAGGTTGTTTTGCAAAGACTTGTGAGATCAATTCTGAATGACAAAACTGATGTGAAGTGGGAGGACTCAAGGAAACGAGTCTGGAAGAAAGAAGCATTTTTGTTTGCTTTCAATTAAGGCACAAAGAGTAATTTTCCTAAACCCCAACCAACCAAGAAACAAAAAATGTCATACTATCTCCTACATTTCCATCAGGGAAGCTATGCCTTACAAGCCCATGTAGATTTATTTATACTTGTATACTGATTTTTTGGAGTTTGATGAATAGAGAGGAGTATACTCTAGAAATTCAGATCAATCAGTTATGTTATAGAGATTGTTGCATTTATAGTTTCTTTTTTTTTTCATTTATCTAAATTTATTTCCTACTGTGTGGACTAGTCTTCAGTGTAATTCTTTACAAGCGAATTCATATACATGTTCCTCACTTTCTTGACTGATTTCAAGTTAGAAAAATATTATTTCCTTGTTTTACAAGCCATTCAGGGTTAAGTATTTTAAAGAATGTGAAAGATTCAAACCTTGTGGTTATAGTGGTCAGACCCATACCTTATTATAGCTATGCTCCACATGAAAATATGAGAATATTTTGATATTTCCTATATTTCTGAATTGTAAAATACTGCATGTAATGCATTGTCGGAGTAATGGACATTGACATAATACTTAGTTTTATGTGTTAGGCATCTATACTTAATGTCTTTGCTTGCTTGTCTCAGAAGAGCAGAATTTGCAGCAGAAGCCATAGAGATATTTCTGCAGTGTTGACAATGTGTCAAGAATTTTTGTTCAACCCTGTATTTGCTTAATTAACATATGTTAGTGCATGTACTTCCTTATATATATAGATGCATATATAAATGCAATTTAAATATGTATTTACAAATAAAATTCTATAGCAATAAAAGTATTTAAACATAATTAACCTGTGTTCCAGTCACTGAAAATGTAATAAATTATACAGTAAATACCAAGTAGTAATAATTTTCAAATTACTATGCTCTTTGTACTTTAAGAAACAATTTTTGAGTTCTTTTTAGGTTCTTTCATGTTTTAGAATTGTAGATCAGTTCTTATAGCTATGTTATATTTTGCTTTCTTTGTTCTTGGTGCTCATTTTTATATAAGAAAGCAACTGTGTCAACTTTGGTTCACTGAGTCTTAGTCTTTATTAAATATTATCATTACTGAGGAACGGCTTGCTTTCCCGTCAGTGTTCAAAATAAAGGTTCAAACTCTTTTTTACTTCTTTTGTATGCTACACTTAACTCTCTGAAGGACTGAAGGTATTTTAGGTACACACAGTATTGCTTTGTACTTTATTGAAATCCATTGTTTTGTACCTCATTGTAATTCAAGATTATATTCAGCAGAATAGGCTATAAGGGCCTTCCATATTTCTTTTTTAATTGGCTCTTATCTGAATGAATTTTACTTGTTTGTTTGTTTGTTTGGTTGGTTGGTTGGTTTTTTTGGTAGTTGGTTTGGTTTTTTTTTCTTTTTTTTTATGCTGGCACCTTTTAGATTTTTGGCACACAGCTGCAGCCTGTGGGCTAAGCACACAGCTAAGCCCTTGTGGGCTTAGAGGCTTTTCACTGAAGCCCTTCACAGCTAACTTGTGGTAGCGTTGTCACATCAGGTTTGAAGTTCCCTGCCCCTGGAGGATGACTAAAGCCTGAGAGAACTTTAGTTTGCCATCTATTGGAGAAAAGTGTTTTTATTCCCTGGAATTCACTTCTACATTTGTAACAGAGAAACCATATTAAGGAATCAGTCTTTGAACTGATTTCAAGTGACCCATTCAGGTGGAGTAGTTTATTCCATGTTTGTAGTGAAGTGTAGAGGAAACCTCTAGTCAAACATGGGTTGGTGGCTGTAACTGAAATTAAAATGGTAGATCAGAAGGTCTTACTTACTGGGTCTGACTTGTTAGCACTTCCGTTGCTTCCAGGTAGTCTTATTGATCTTGGATATGATAGAGTCTTTAAAGGAAATGGGTTATAGAATAAAGGTACACAGTAAAAGAGAGTGTCTTTTAAACAGGTTTAATCTGGGAACACAGGTACTAACATCCAATTAAAAATAATACTGTTACTGCCAGATGAAGCACAGGTTACCATTAATTTTTTTCATGCACTTGTTGCACTCTTTGAAGTCACTTTGAGTACCTATTTGCAATCATTTGGTGAAGCATTATTATTACCTACTTAGAATATTTGCAAGGTTCTCGTTCATGGTGGATATCATAAGAGACCGTGATGGAGCTTCTAGAATTAAATCAATAGATCCACACATTTTGTTAACCTTCTGTTTCAGATTTAAGTCTGCTCAGTGAGTTTACATTAGGCATGCTCAGAGCTGTAACAGAGACATCAGTATATGTTCTCTCTCCTACTAATATTAAATAAATATTTGCAAAGTCACTCCTACGTTGGTAAACTTCTTGTATGAGCTCCCTTCTGGTCTTTTGGCAGTGTTACAGCAGCTATTCATCACTGTGTTCCAATTTTATTCTACTGACATGTATTAACATTGTGTTATGATATCCAGCAATTTTAAGTGTTGACAGTGTTTCTAAATTTATATGTCCCTGTTTTCTTTGAGATATCTGGAATTGAAGAAACACCACATTGTGTACAGTGATTGCCTAGCAGGTAGACAGGGTAAATTAAGACTTAAATTATAAAGTTATCTATGAAATTTACAGAATTGAATAATTTAAGTATTTGATTTATTACTAACAGACAACTCATTCATAAATAAATAATACATAAGTGAATAATAATTCAAGAATGATTAAGAAAATTAATTATATTTCACAGACACTATTATAATCATGTAATAATTTAAATATCTGTGTTAAAATAATGCCTTAATTTAAGTATATTAGTATTTGTAGTGATTCAGTAGATTCAGTTCTTGTGGTGTATATGGTGTCCAAACTGACTTTATATCACAGACAGCTATGCTTTGATGACCAAATTGATTAAATATTTTCAGATACAAATACTTTGACTGAAAATATCATTTTCAGAAGTGTAAAGATTGAAGTATTATTTCAAAATTTCAGCAAAATTTTACAATCCTTAGAATCTGCAAGAAGATTGTATTCTGTAAGAGAAAAAAATCACTAAAGATTTCCAGTATAATTTGAGTATAATAATGTGTATGAGATACGTTATATAAAGAATTGTAGATTTTTTTAATAGAAGTTAGATGGTCTGTAAGTGGAAACAACTTCAAAATTATTTTCCTGGTTTTTTTCTTCTTTGTCTTTGAAATTTTTTGTTTGCTTTTAGTATTAGCTCTGCTTAACAAGTCTTTAGCCCTTGATCTAACCTCACCGTTGTGTGTATTCACAAGGTGCGCAGTAATCAGTGACATCAATGGGAACTATAGGTGCACTTCCTTAAATTGTTTGGAGACAAGTTGTACCTGTCTTATATGGGTTTTGGTAAAGTCCCAGTAACATGGCTCTAGTGTTCATACATTCTACTGTAACGTAAATAAAAATGAATAAGAATTATGATTTTGTTCTCAATCTGATTGTTTTTTTCTTTATTATAAGTCACATGGGTAAATCCCACGTGGTCAGTCCTTTGGAATTTTGGAGATGTGTTTTCTGCAAGTAATGTCAGAAAAAATATCAGAATTTACAAATGAAGACCAAAAATATATTTTTTCTTGAAAGAGAAATGAAGCAAATCATGGATTAAGGTCTCAGAAAGGAAGAAGGGGCCTCAGAACCCCAATTTTTCAGGGTAAATCAGGATTTCAGAAATAGCAGAAATTTTAAACTGTCATAGAAAAAATGATGTAACTAGTGTAACAGGGCTGATACTAATATTTGAGTTTCTATTGAAGCTTCATGAAACTCAGCTACACAAAAGCTGATGAACAGCAAGTATGTTGCTGTTTAGGTAGTATCAGCACATCAGCGATCAATTACAGTCACCCACTGAGGGCAAAAGCATACAAATACTGTGGAGTTGCTGTATAAGGTTTTCTGAGGATGAGTTGGTTTCATGACTAATGATCCTGCTAATGGGATGGAACACCATTATCACGGAAGGAATACTTTTAGATATTACTCATTAGCCTCTTGCACATATTGTGTGACAATACTCTGTAGTAAAAACAGCCTTCATTTGTGATGACCCAGTGGATTGAAATGTTACCATGTTCTTTTGGTTGAACTGACTGTTTAAATCTCTGTTTTTAACCTCAGAAATAATTCTGTTGGTTTCTTTTTTGTTTTATTTTTTTTTTTGTTTTGCAAAACAGAAGATCTCACTTTGAGCAGATTTTAATCCTGTTGTGTTCCACAGCATTTCAGAGGAAACTTTTTCTCCTTCCAACCCAGCAGCAGACTGGGTAGTAGTCTTTTCAATAGTAGAAAATAATACATAACTGTAAAGACCATTTAGTTTAAAATAAGCAAGGGAGATCTTGTACAGATTAATTGATCTGAAAACAAGGTACAAAGCTATATGAGAAATTTAATCTATTAAAAAAAATTATGAAAACTGTTAAAAACAACTACAATTGAAAAGAATACTGAGGGAATCCCTAACATTTTATATAATTACTCTAATGTAATATTTTCATTAAGAAATAATTCCAAAGATTTCTGAAGCTTCAGTAAATTAAACCTACAGTAGGCAATATATCTTTCCAGACATAAATACCCTACGTAATTTGCAAATTCATGAATTAGGAATGCACACAGCACATTGTTCTACAAACTGCTAACAAGAAGGTCTGTATGGAAATATACCTTCTGTATGGCATGATTTAGATCTGCTGTGTAAATCGTCTTCATTAAGTGTTAGTGGAGGATCTGGCCAAAAAGCTTTAAGAGCAACACTGCAGGGTAGAGAGGAGTAGTCTGTGATAAAGACAGACATCATCAAAAGTCATCTGTTTGAAGCTAGCCTTTTACCAACTGTCTCCTTTTTCATAGCTCATGTAGGAAGTCTTTACATACAGCCTTTTATCACTGTGGACTTGTTTGAGGGGAAAAAACCCATGTCTTTGTTATGGGGAAAAATTTTTTTTGAGGTACGTTCTGGAACTGAGTAAAAACAAATACTGATTCATGCTTCTTAGAGAGAAACAATATTCAAGAACAAAAGCACACAGATCTTGAAAACACAATAAAAACTTTTAAAGATTATTTGATAAATGTGGAAATTCAACCATAATTGCCAGTAAGTGATTAATTAATGGACTGTACAGCCAGTGTAGATGACCACCAGTGAAAACCAGCCTGACAGACAGATGTTAATGTTCTAATCAGTTAATGTTGGTAAGAATAACTGATAATTAGAAAATTTGGAAGGTGACTTTTCACTGCTAGAATTTCGTCTGTCAACTGTGAAGTGCTGGGTCCTGCACTTGGGGTACAACAACCACAGGCAACGCTATAGGCTTGGGAAAGAGTGTCTGGAAAGGTGCCCAGCAGAAAAGGACCTGGGGGTTCTGTTTGACAGCTGGCTGAACATGAGCCAGACGTGTCCAGGTGGCCAAGAGGACCAATGGCATCCTTGCTCGTATCACAAATAATGTGGTCAGCAAGACAAGGGCAGTGATCATTCCCCTGTACTCAGCACTGGTGAGGTCACACCTTGAATCCCATGTTCAGTTTTGGGCCCCACACTCCAAGAAAGACATTGAGGTGCTGGAGCATGTCCAGAAAAGGGCAATGGAGCTGGTGAAGGGTATGGAGCACAAGTGTGATGAGGAGCGGCTGAGGGTTGTTTAGCCTGAGAAAAGGATTGGGGTGACCTTATTGCTGTACAACTACCTGACAGGAGGTTGCAGTGAGGTGGTGGTTGCTCTTCCAAGTGACAAGTGCAGGGGTGAGATGAAGTGGCGTCAGGTTGCTCCAAGGGAAGTTTAGATATTAGGAAAACTTTCTTCACCAAAAGGGTTATCAAGCATTGGAACAGGCTGCCCAGGGAAATGGTGGAATCACCATCCCTGGATATGTTCAGAAAGATGTGGATGGGGCATTTGGAGATATGGTTTAGTGGTGAGCATAGCTGTATTAGATTAATGGTTGGACTCAATGATCTTAAAGGCCTTTTCCAACCTTAACAGTTCTATGATTCTAAATGTTGCTGGGTTTCTCAGAGCTAAGTGCTGTGATTTCTTTTACTGTATGATTAGCTTTATTGACATGTAATAGAAAAAAGCTTTAATTGAAGTAGACTACAAGATATCAAAGAATAATTTAAAAGTGCTATTAAATAGGAAAAAAAGAGTAAAAACCTTGATGGAGATTTTTTCTTATTTATCCAATACTGAGAAGTTGTCTTTAAAAAAAAAAGACGAAAATATTTGAAGTGTGTTGCTTGCGTTGAATTTACAAGGATATGTAAATGAAGTTACTATACATCAACCAAGATATTGAAACAATATTCATTAAAAATCTATAGTTCTTCCTTTCTGTAAATTTAACTGATCATCTGCTATTAAATGAAAAATCACTTTTGAGACATACATGCAACACAATACCCACCCAAAGTTTGAGAGGCTATGAAGTCTACATCAGATACACTGGCATATTTTGGAAGGATATGTAATTTGTCCCAACAAAGCTTGAAAATATTTAATAAATTTGTCTTTTAAAAATGTAAATGGCACTTATTTCTGGGTGACACAATTTGTATTCAATTCTATTTGATCTTTTAAAATAGTTCTTATTTTCCTGTGTGTTTTCCCTTGTGTTAATTATCAGCTAATCCATTTGATCAACTGTGAATTTCTCTCATGACTTGTTTTCAACCAGGTCTGTCTTGCACATCTCACTAATACATGCATTTGAAAAAAGTATTCTGAGTTGAAAGTGTAAACAGCACATAAAAGCCTTTCCAATTACTTTGCAAACAGATTCAGTTTCTGTAAATATGTTTACCAACCTGAAGTGCATTGAGAAGAACTGCCTATTCTGAATTATTATAACTGTAATACTGCTTGCAGCCAAAAATGTGTGGACTTACTTTTCCCTTTGCACTCATACAAACTCATGTATGTTCCTGTATCAAGCAAGAAGGATTGGTTTGGGATTTTTTTTCTAGAAAATTGACAGATTACAGCAAGTCCCTGCTTTGTCAGATCCAGTATTGTGTTTATGAAAGTCTTCAGTGCCACAGGCTTGAAGTACAGTTGCTAACCATTAAAATCACATAAATATGGTTCAACTTCCATAATCCAAGTGTTGTTCTTATCATGGTTGTTTTTTAAACATTTTTTTATAAATTTAGCTAATGACACTTTTATTTAGAATCACAGAAATACATTACCATATTTACACTTTAAAAAAATAGTTTGTACTGATATTATTATGAGTGAGTTTTAAACTGGTGAATGCCTTAAAAAAGGTTGGTTTTGTGGGTACTTTGTAATATCATAGGGCATTTCTGAGAATAATTGCTTTTTTCTACTTCTTTCTTGCTTATTTCCAAGTGGACAAATTTTACTCTCTTTTGAGAATTATACAAATCCTGTAATAACTTTTATTATGGATCACAGCATTGAAAGGTTTAATATAAAGTGACCATACCAGGTAGTACATTTGAGATGCGATTTCATGTCCGTTATGCTGGGAATGATTTCAGATTCTGTGATGTCTGTCTGTGAAGTAAGACGGCAGGAGCTGGATGAGGATCTAGTCGTGGTTCCACAACTTTGCCTTGAGTCCTCATATTGTCCTTGATGAGCACTGGCAGATGGGGATGGCTGGCTCTGAACTCCATCACAGCCCCTAGGCTACATCTCCCCCTTCTTTTCTCCTATGTTGCCCGTCCCTCAATCTCCTCTTGTGCACTCTGGAAGCTATTCACTATTCAAGGTCTGAGAGGAGATACAGAAACTTCCGTTGCTGGTCCTGTGCTTGGTGGGGCTTCTCCTTGCAGGTCTGTCCCCTGCACAAATGAAACAGAGCGTGCAGGGGACAGCTGCTACAACTGATCAAAGCAATGTGGTGAAAGATGCGGGTGCCAAGTAAGAGGGGTGTGATGAGTTGTTAAGAAAACTTGGACACAGTGGGAAGTCCCTTAGAGAAAATGTGTTTTCCTTTAGCGGCAGATTTATAGTGTCTATAAGTATGTATGTGTATAGTTTATATGCATTACTATTTCATACAGTCTAATTTGTGGCTTCTAACTCTTCAGGAGTGGCCAACAGACTTTTGTGAAATGTAGGGAGAATTAATATGGGCTAAGGAGTACAATAGCTTTCCTGGAGTCATTTCTTAAAGAATGAATCATGCATTATAAAAATTGATGTTTTAGTTGCCTGGAATAATGAAGAAAGTCTAGGTTGGAAGACAGCTCTGAAGATCATGTGATCCAACTTTCTGTTAAAAGCAGGGTTTAAGATTAGTCTATCAACTATTTTTGTTATTGCACCATGATTAAATTATTTTAAGCATCCAGATGACAAAAACTCTTCTATGGAAAACCTGGAGTCTAGCTGATTGGGGAACTTTTCTGACTGTGTGAGTGTGGGGTGTGTAGGGGGTCAAGTAGGGCACCTGTAGGCTCACTGGAGCTGCCCATTGTGAAGGGCATTGGTCCCAGCCTGGGTGGTGCGAGTGTGACTGCCAGAGTGGCTCCTGGATGGTTTCCTGGACGCGAAAGTTTCCTTAACACACTGATCCTCCCAGTGTGGTGGGTTTTTTGTCTGTGTGGTTTTTTGTTTGTTTGTTTGTTTTTTGTTTGTTTGTGGTTTTGTGTTTTTTTGTTTTGTTTTGTTTTGTTTTCTGTTTTTTTGTTGGTTTCCTCCCCACCCCCCCCGCTTAATTATATGAGGTTGGTATTTCCACTGTTCCTGTTTCTGCCTGTTGTTTCTGGTTGTGTCATCGTTGATCCTTACGTAGAGTGTACCTCCACCTGTTCTATCACCTGCCATTTTTATGTATTAGAAGCCATCTTTTCTGTAGACTGAATAAGCCAAACTGCTTTATCCATGTTTATTGTATCATGTTCTTCAATGCTTTACTCATCTTGGAGACCTACTTTGGTAGAGAACAGTTGGTGACCCCTCTATTGTTTCTCTTGAACTGGTATTACCAAACTAATGCCAATAGAACATACTGAAAATGTGGACTACTAAATACTGAAGAAAAGCTGGGGAATCAAATGGGATAGAATGAGGGAAAGGAGATTTAACTTACAATGTTACAATGTGGTATTAATCATACTGCAAAATATTTACTTTTTCTCTGTTGTGTCTTCGTATTTTGGACACAGTGCCCCCTCTCCCCTCGTAGCTGATGTTTAAATTATTGTGTCTTTTTTCTATGCTTTTTAAGGATTCTTGTTGGAAAGGGTTTTTCTCAGCATTTCATGAAACCAGGGTTAGCAGATCATTCCTACAGAGGATGGTGATCTTTCTGTTCTTAAAACTGTATGAGTCATGGTGTTTTATTAAACTAGCAATCATACATAATTCAAATGAGCACAGCCCCGTGTCACCAGAAGCTGTGATTCATCCTACTGATATTGCCTGAGCTACCTTGAAGGACAGTGCATTGGAAATCTAGTCCTTTTTGTTGATCTTGGAGAACTCTGCTCTTGGAATTCTTCATAACATGTGAATTCATACTCCTTCAGAGAAACTAAATGCAATATCTTTTCAACAGGACAGAAGGTAGTATCTACAACTAAGTTTGCCTAATATGATGTAAAACAAGGTGCTTCCATCTCATAGTCTTTAGTAATGGGTTACTTGTAAGAGGGAAAGAATTATAACAAAATAGTCAAAATATTTTTATTAGCAACCTGCTAATAAAAGTAATTGTGGTGGCATGTTTCCTGTAGAAATCATAATCTCTGTATGCTGTTGTCTTATCTCTTTTTTGCTTGAAATGTTCTCAATGTCTTTGTCAGCTCCACTGCCCCTTTGTTATTTGTGGGTAGTTCTTAAGAAAAAACCCAACACTTTGTCTGTCAAACAGTGTCTTTGGTCTGTGTAATATTCATTGTTCATGGGACATGACAGATAATAGGTGAACATCTAATGTTTAAAACCAAAATAAAAAGTGCAATCTCCTTATACAACTGTGGAAACCAACAGAAGAGAAGAATTGAAATAATAAATGAACTGTCAGAGTTCCAATTTCTCAGACTGCTCTACATTAGTGTAGTGTTTTGTTCTAAATGAAACCCACTATGGAAATAACCCACTAGCTCTTTTTCGTTCCCCCTTCCCCAATATCTAGAAAGTACTTGCTTTCTAAATTTGTTTGTTTTCTTTGTTTATAATAATAGGTGAAAAAGGCTGGGATGCATCAGCACTATGAGACTTTAGATCCAGGTGACCAGCCTTTCTGGAACAGAAGGTCTGCGTTCCCTCTTCAGTGTTGGGAACTTTGCAAAGCTTGGCTTCCAGAAACACACCTCTTAGCTAATTCAGCAGTAACTATTTTCATATGAATAAGAAAAATGCAGAGAGTATTTTCGGGGATACCTCTGAATCCATCATAATTTAGCAGAACATTCAATCATTAATTATATTCCCTTTCCAAAATGCTTGTTTGTTTGTTTAGGTAAGTCTGCCTGTCATCAAGACACAATACCATATGGGGAAAAAAACCCGCAAACAAATCTTGTGTCACCTTAATATCGTCGAAAATTCCCGAAATACTAAGAGATATGCTGAACAGCAGCTTAGTTCTTGGAAGGGATCAGACATTAAAGTAAAGGGTAGAAATAATCTCTAGTTCTTCAGGCTAGGGGACATGCAGTTAATAATATGTTTTTGCTATGCCTCCTAGTTTAAAAAAACCCACTGTCCTAGAAAATTAAAGTGAGATGTGCACGTAAACCCACCAGCATTTCATTGCTCCCATGTTTAAATTGTTATACCTAGAACTGGTACCCATCTCTCATACCCTGGGATACACCTGTGTGTGTCATCATCTAGCTGTGTTGGGATAAGTTCCAGGTACGCATTGCACGTTTTTCTCATGTGTTATAACTCCCTTTGAAGACTTGTGTGCTTAAAGCAGGGAAGAAGCTAACAGGTGTAATGCAGGTATCAGGGTTGCTTACTACTTAGTGGAGTACTGCACCACAGTATTATGTGTACATGGTATTTGTAATCCGCCTTTTATGGTATAATAAGATTGTCGTGGAACACACAGCAAATCTGTGGGATCCTAAGGAACTAGGGACATTTAAAATTCACTTGTGCTTTTGGCAAGATCATGACAGTAGGTGAAGTAGATGGATTTAGAAAGGAAAGAGGTGTTTGTGATGGGCAGGAAAGACATAAACTGACAATGTTTAGGACTAGAAACAGTCCCACTGTGAAAAACTAGACTATGATTAAGATAAAATTCTGGAGCATTTTCATCTCCTATTGTCAGGCAAGTCAGTGGGGCTGAGATGAATGAGGTTTTCATGTAGTGACCACTGTGCCTTTGTTGGTCCCACTGTTCTGCATACGTATGTAGTAAATTTTCTGCAGTCTTAGGGGGGTGCAGCAGTACTTTTTGATGGGCATTTGGATCTGTGCTTTCTTTTGGTTTTCACTTTGACCAAAGGCTAGGTCCCACAGTTCAGTGTCCTATGCCTCAAAAACAAGGACTGGCACTTCAGTTGCCCCGTGGTAGAATTGTACCCTTACCAAAAGCTCCATCTTTGAGAGATGGATAGTTGAAAATAAAGTTCTTTCTCTTCTGTTAAATCCTTTTGATACTTTTCCTCTACGGCATCTATTATTTATTATTACTACAAGTGTTACAAACCTGCAATCTCTGAGGTCACCATTGTGGAGGAAGTTAAAGCAGGATCTTGCTTATTGTGTAGCAAGCAAAAGTACCAGACACTGACTGGAATATCTAGATTTCCATACTATAAATACTAAGTAGGATGTTAATTCTTGAGAACTGAAAAAAATTGCAGTCAAAATAGTACAACTGCCTTACCTGGAACTGTCTCTGATTACTTCTGAGCTCTGTTTCTGTAACTCTTTAAGTCTGTATGATCCATAAAGATTTCAGTGACAGATGTATTTACCATGTACTTACTGAGATTTCTGATTTAAACACAAGGAAGGCCATTATTGGACTGCTTTCATAGTCAGTGATGATAACTTCACCCCATGTTGCTTTTCCAATTATTTTTCTGTGATACTTGAGTTGCACAGTGAGTCTATTTATTTTATGAAGTTTGGGAAATCAACCTGCAACATTTTGAGAATTTATCTGTTTTGCTTTTTGACAGTCCTAAGTAATGCTGTCTGTGGTGTGTGCAGGGTCTTGCTGAGTATAATGTGGAGGGGCTTTTTCTTTTTACCTGAGCTTTGTAAGTATGTAAGAGAAATGAAAGGGGGATGGAGATCAACTATATATATTTTTAAAAAAAACAAACTAAAACAACCCCCAAACCAAATAGAGATTGCTTTATAATGTCAGTATATTTTAAAATGATCTACAGGTGGTATCTTGAATAAAGATTTATAATTTTTGAGAGACCTGCTATCTCACTGTGGTTGGTATAGCTGCATTCACCTTTTTCTGTGTATTTAGGGAAAAAAACCCCAGTGCTACTTTTCCAGAAATAATGTTTCTAAATCAAACTTTCTGGAAATAATATGTAATAATTCACTCTTAGACAGGCTCAATAATTCAAGGTCATGGACTCTATCTCAAAGTCATTGAGTAAAGTAATGAAGCTACACATCTCTTTATTTCTTAGACCATGCTCTTTACCTGAACTCAAACAAAGTAAGAGTGATTCACTTCATATTTATATTGTAAATATGAAGATGAACTGATAGTAGTAGGAATTCTGAAGGAGCTGGGATCAGATTGATAGCAGACAAGGGAAGAACCACTGAATAGGGCAGACTTGGACATATCTGTGCTATACTGAACTATCAGTCTGTATTGTGCTTCAAGAAACACATCTCTCCAGTCTGTATGCAGGAAACACATTGTTCATGAATGAAGGTGTCGGTGTGCATGTGACAGACAGCTGAACTTATGTGGTTCTATATATTTGAACTGGGAAGTACTGCAATATTTTTTAAAAAAAGTATATTTTGTCCATATTTGAAAGAGATACAGAGTAACTTTTGTACTCAATATCTTCATTCTGTTGAATTGACACTTTTTCAATTACAGTTTTTTGAAAAAAACACAACACAACCACCAACAAAACCAGGAAAATTTATATATGATTTTATAACTTATTAAATGAAATATTTAAACGTAATTTACATGCTTAAAACCTGAAGGAATAAACAACTATAATTCTTAGTAGCTATTTAGATCTTAGGCCTATGTGCTACATGCCTTTACATGATCACATTCCTAATTAATTACCCACTGAATATAATCTCTTATTTGATAAATTTTTATTGCAAGAATGTTACTGCTAAGGTTCCATGTAGAGCAATGTCTTATCCCTGGCTGCAGCTAATCATAGTTATTAAAATGGAAAATAAAGCAAAATCTCCTAATAGACTTTTATGGCATGAGGAATTCAAAGGTAAAAATACCAAACAGAAACCTTAACTTTGTAAGTTATTGACTTAAGCCCTAAGGCTTAAAGGATTTTAAGAGGGCTATGAGGATTCAGAGATCTCTGCAATTATGTTTTCATTATATCTAATGTGGCTGTAATTAATGATTTAGGAGTTTAATTGTTAATTAAATTTAATCTTGGGAGTTAACAAGAATGTATCTTTCATTCCATTTTGTTGCTTTTCTTTATAGTTCTTCCAATGTAACAATACTCTCTTGGTGCTGGAATAGGTGTTCTTTACTGCTATAATTTGTTTTTATTATCACTGATTCTGTTATACAGTAGCTATAACCATGGATCCCTAATTGATACCATATTGCACTTAAAGGCCTGACTAATTTAGTAAACTGTTTTCCTTTCCATGCAGTAGGGCTGAACATGAGTAGTCTGATGATATTTTTGTTTACATTTTTTTAAGCATGAAGGTATGTAATTTTTCTTCTTTACTTTCCTTTTGATTTTTAAGGATATTGTCGTTTACGAGTGACCAGTATTAAAGACATGGGGGATTTGTCCTAGCAGAAGGGCAATCTACACAAGTGAGAAAAAATAATTAGTCTGTGTATACAATGGAATAGGATAGACATTAGAACAATATTGGTTAAAATTGGTCCATTACCTTCTCTGAGAAAGAACAGATAAAAACACCCTTGTGTCTTATTTTCTCTGCTTATGGTCGTACTTGCTTTGGTCCTTTAATATTTCATTAGTTACTTTGTTTTGGTAGTGTGTTGTTTTAACTGGAAGGTATATCAATTGTTCTGCCCACTGAGCATCTCATGGGAAAGGAGGGGACAAACTCAGTTGTTTGCTATTATGATGTACTCAAACAAAGCCAGTTAAGCACATTGTGGCACAGAAATTACACAGCAGAAACAAATATGTGAGGAGTACAAGATATTTAGATCTGTGCTTTGGCTACCTTGTTATTCCTTTAGGCAACTTGTTACTGAATCTATCTGCTCTCGAGTTTTCTAACCCAATTAATTTGGTAACCAGCTTCAAGTTACATGAACAGACATGCTGCATGTCGCTGAGCATGAATGTTTTCAGAGGCCTTTGCACAACTTCTCCTTAAGCAAATCATATTCTCCTGCTGGAATTTGAGACAGGTATCTGTTTCTTCTGGAGTTTCATCTGAGATACGTACTCTACAAGTTTGCTATTGTTATTCATGGACAGGCATTTCATGGGGAAAGGACTTGATCCTTTGTTGAAATTTCTTAGCGGTCAGGTACAGCCCTCTGTTTTGACAGGTACTTTTCTTTCACTTTTTGCTTAACAGGTAACTTCTTTGTGTGTAGTTGATTTCTGTTCTGTTCTAAGAAAAATTTAGGCTAAAATATCTGTTGTTCTGTGCTATCCAGTATTCATTCATATCAGGGACATACAGAAAGAACCCCACCACAGGTTCATTTTTAGCAATGACCAGAGTTCCTGAAGTGACCTTGCCCTGACATTTTTTCTGGTAGTGGCAACTGCTTCTTGTGTCTACCACCTCCCCTTTCCTGTAATCGTCTGATTTTAACCTACTCAAGCATTTCTTCTTAAAAACACGAGCTTGTACTGGACGGTACCTGCTGGAACAATCTATGTCATTCTAGGCAAGAAACTAGGGCTGAATAAAGGATAGAGCTTCCATCTTCAGGATGGCCAGGGCAGTGTAGCTTAGGCATGAAAACAGACTTAGCAGCAGTTGTCCTTGATGTCAGAGAGGAGGCAGGTCCCCAGATTATCCTGCCAGACCAATAAGAGGCTTGGTGATGGGAGGAGGAGGCATTTTATCAAGTTTCCACAGTATCTTTTCTCTCTTCTAGTAGCTTGGAAAAGGTTTTGATTTTGGTTTTGGTTTGGTTTGGTTTTTTTCTGTTTGTGTGGGTTTTTTTCCTTTCTTTTATGCTGAATCATGTGTTTTTTTCTTGAATATATCTGCCTGTAGAAAAGGAAGGTTGTTCGCTTTATTGACAGGGCCTGAATGAGGCTGCAGAATCTCCATAAGATGTGGCAAAACATTATCTAATTACAGATCAATATGACCCCAGTCACTAATGAAATTTTATGGAACAAAATTGAGCTAAAACCTCATTATCCTTGGACCTGACATAAGTAATTGAATATCGTGATTTGTTTTTGTGAGGGTCATACACTGCAGGTAAAAGAAACTATCAGTCTGCTCTAGAAAGGAATATTTGTAAACTGAAATGTGCATAATGTGGTTTAACTAGACTTACATCATCTGTGCTTCCATTTCTCATTCTGAACTGAAAAAGAATTAAGCTGCTCTTTTTCAATACGGAGCTGTTTTGAAAAAACATCCTAAAACTATACAGGCTTTTAATAAAACTTTTTAAAGTTATTTATCAACCTGTTTACTTTTAATTGTTATGATTTGACTTCAAACAATTTTTTTGTTCTGCCTTGTCAAGTTTCTTGCCTACCTTTGTAAGCATCTTGAAATTCTAAGGTATTTTGGTTCATCTTTAGAGTGGGCCCACATATGGTGTGTCACTCAGGACTACAGGGACGTTGTTAAAGGGAATTTTATATATATTGATAAGGGAAATCTAGCTGTCTAGGAGGTACAGAAAATGCCTGTTAGTCTCCATTTTCTGAATAAACAGGCTTTATAAAAGAACTGTTCCTGCTTGAGGTAATTCAAGAAGGTTTGGAGAATGGCTCAAGAAAAGTTGCAGCCTTCGGAGTTTCACAGCTGCATTTGCTTCTTAGACCTCAGGTTCTTAATTCATCAGATTTTTAACACAGGGAAGTGTTGATGGCTGCTCCAGTTTTTATTTCTACTATTTTCCTATGTGCCTGGCACTATTCAGAGCCCTACACCAAATAAGATCATATTACTGTGTTATATTCATCCTCTTTCACATTCTCTAGCACCAGTGATAGCAATGCAAGATAAAAATAGGCATCAAAATCCACGGCAAAGACGAAAATGCTCAAGATTAATGTCTCGGCAGAAGGATCTATCCTTTAGTTGGTCTGCACAAATAAAGAGAAAAATCGGGCGAGGAAGGCAAGACACCAGCATGGCTGAGTAGGGAACTGCTTGTCAGACTAAAGGAAAAGAAGCAAATGCATAAGCATTGTAAACTAGGACAGGTAACCTGGGAAGAGTATAGAGGTGAAGTTTGGTTGTATAGAGATAGGATGAGGAAGGTGAGAAGCTCGAACTGAAACTGGCAAGGGATGCAGAGAATAACAGAAAGGGCTTTTACAGGTATGTTAATCAGAAAAAGAAGGTCAAAGAATAAACAATGCTGGAAAACTGTGAAGGATGAGAAGGCTGAGGTACTCAATAACCTTTTTCCTCAATCTTCAATGGTAACCTCTCTTTCCATGCCTCTTGAGTGGATGGATAGCAGGATGGGGACTGGATAAACCAAGTCCCTCCTACTGTAAGTAAAGATCAGGTTCATGACCTCCTGAGAAACTTGAATGTACATAAATCTATGGGACCCAGTGAGATGCCTCCCAGAGTCCTGAGGGAATTGGCTGACGTAATTGCCAAGCCACTCTCCATTGTATTTGAAAAGTCATGGCAATCAGGTGAAGTACCAGGTGACTGGAAAAAGGGCAACATTGTACCCATCTTTAAGAAGGTTAGAAAGGAGGACCTTCTGAATATCACAGAACACATCCTCTTAGATGGAGGACAGGGAGGCGAGTCCAGAAAGCCAGCATGGCTTCACCAAGAGCAAGTCCTGTCTAACCAAACTAGTGACCTTCTATGACAGAGTGACTGCATCACCAAGCTGAGTGGTGTGGTTGACACACTGAAGGATGAGATGCCATCCAGAGGGACTTAGTCTCGAGAAGTGGGCACATGGGAATCTTGTGCGGTTTAACAAGGCCAAGTGCAAGTGCTGCACCTGGGTTGGGGCAACCTTGGTATCAATACAGGCTGAGGGATGAACAGATTGAAAGTAGCCTTGATGAGAAGGACTTAGGGATACTGATGGATGAAAAGCTGGACATGAGCAGGCAGTGTCTACTTGCAGCCCAGAAAGGAAATTGTGTCTTGGGCTGCATCACAATCAGTGTGGCCAGCAGGTCAATGGAGGTGATTCTGCCCCTCTACTTCATTCTTGTGAGACCCCACCTAGAGTGCTGCATCCAGCTCTGGGTCCTCAGCATGGGAAGGACACCAACCTGTTGGATCGAGTCCAGAGGAGGGCCACCAAGATGATTAGAGGGACAGAGAACCTCTCCTGTGAAGAGAGGCTGAGAGAGCTGTGATTGCTCATCCTGGAAAAGAGAAGGCTTCAGGGTGACCTAATTGCAGCCTTCCAGTACCTAAAAGGAGTCTACAAGAAAGGTAAAGACTATTTACAAGGGCATGTGGTGACAGGACAAAGGGGAATGACTTCAAATGGGTAGGTTTAGATTTTTAGTTTGAGAGTGGTGAAGCACTGGAACAGGCTGTCCAAAGAAATTGTGGATGCCCCATCCCTGGAAGTGTTCCAGGCCAGGTTGGATGGGGCTTTGAGCAGTGTGGTCTAGTGGAAAGTGTCCCTGCCTGTGGTAGGGTATTGGAACTAGAGGCCCCTTTCAACCTAAACCATTCTATGGTTTTATGATTCTTGCTTCATCTACCTTACTTTTGTTTCATCTTCCGTATGTGCCAGAAGTTTTTTGTGGGTACTGTACAAATTCTTTTTAATTTTAAAATGCTTTATCACTTGCATGTCATAATTTTCAGCTCTCCTTTTTATTCTTTTTCTGTTTCACTTACTGTTTTATGTCAAAGGTCATTATTGATAAGTGCTTAACAAACACTGAAGAAAAGGTTATACCGTGTCTGTCTTTTGCAGGTGATGTGGTAAATCTGGTTTATAGTAGTAAAGTTTGTGTTCCAAGTCATCAATTAGTATAAAAATTGTCAAAACTTATTTTTACTTTAGAAATATTAATCCTATTTCTGGGATTTTGCCTCTGTCTCTGGCTTTAAGTAAAGTGACAGAGCTAGTAAAATGCCTGCTGCTTGCTGCCTGTTGGGTTATCCTTACCTCTAAGTACTGGTGAGCCTCTCAAAATATAGGACCACGAAGATGTACTTGGAAGGCTCTCATTTCTCATCACAAAATGAGAGATACTTTTCAGTACCTCAGTTCAGTTTTCTCTTGGCTTCATTTTCAGCCTTTGCAGG